>NC_056729.1:686214146-686519146 GCF_019279795.1 Protopterus annectens | reverse complement strand
TAGAACAGGACCAAGAACAATGACATCTACCACAGTCTGTACACAGGCCAAGGTACATATTCACAATACAAACTCTCTCTCGACAATCACCATAAGTACACAGACCTCACTATTGTACACACTACAACAGAATGTCCAGGTTTTGTCCTCAAATATAAGGCCTACTATACACAATGTGTCTAGCAGTCTGATATCTCACTGGCTTGTTATCAGGTATGATGACAGTAAATAATGATGTACTGAACATATGCACCTCTTACTGCATGACATATGTACAAAGGTTGACAGAGTTGTGGCTGGAGGCACAAATACAGGGCCAATATTGACATGTTGCTGTGATAAACCCATTCATTTACTGGTGTAACAAGTTTTTTTGTGACATATGTCTTCTGAGGGATATGAAGTCAGTAACATGTCACCATGTACTGACTGCAATCCTCAGAGTATGCTACTACATTTCTAAAGATAGGAAATGTGTGAGTAACACAACACTTGTAAGAATCCAAACACTGGTCAGTCTGCAGATAGCCCTACAGGTGGGAGTTTCCCCAACCACATAACACTGTCATGACAGATATTAAATCATGTAGAACAGCCATATCCACACAAACCCTGTTAAACCAACATTACTTCAAATGTAGAAAAACAATACTTACATTCTGTCCTCATGTCTGGAACACCCCCCTCCTGTTTGTTGTCCTGTCTCCACAGTGTATGTTGTAAGAGGTATATCCAACTACCCTCTGTGATGCTGTTTGTCAAACACCCACATGAAGTCCTGCTCACAGTGAAGGAAAAGGGCTAACACCCACATGAAGTGCTTAGTTATAGGAGTGTGTTTCCATGCATTTGGCTATAGGAAAGATACCACAGCTGTTCCACATGCAATCAGCTAGTGGGGGACTGCAATCTGTGCACAGGCCATCAGCTGATCATGAGCATCACTTACAAAACCCAAGCTGCTGCCTAAGCAAAGCAGGTGTACTTTTCCACATCCACCAGAGAGAGATAGACAGATAGAGACAAAGTAAGAAAGGAAGTGGGTAGGAGAGTAATAACCAAGCGTGTTTGTGTATGATCCATGGGTGTAGAGTTGTATCTGGGCATTATGATGGCTGCCTATATTGTGTACGAATCAATACTGTCACATGGCAGTTGCACATGGCTGTACACATTTATGGCTGAGGATTGTCGACTAGAATCTCTACAATGTTTGGAAAATGTTAGCCTTGTAATGTCGACAATGGGACATGTAGCTCCTCAATATAATAATGTGGCAAAACCCATACTGCAATGGACCCTTTCATTACACAATCACTCCAACACCCACACAGGCCACTAATAACACACACTTACTAGAACTGAGTTTCAAACCCCTACCTGACTATGTATTGCTATTACATTGTTATGCAGTTATTGCACGCATTATGGAGCTTACATATTGAAAAGCTGTCCAAAGGTATCTTTGACGGTGAGTGACATCAGCAACAGTGATAAAGTAGGGATAAGGGAAGTGTAGTACATGTGGCTGTCCACAAAAAGCGGGTGTTAAGGAAGAAACAACCACACTCTCTCAGGGACTCACACACATTATCACAGTTGGCAGGGTCAGGATTAGAATGCCTAACTAACTAGTTTGCTACACTACAGTATTACACAGTTATCACATGCACCACAGAGCTTACCAGGCTAATATATGGCCAAAGGGTTATTTCAAGGTGACTTACATTAGAAGGCATGCTACAGTAGGGCAATGGGAGGTGTAGTGAGTGTAAATGGCTTCAAAATTGTTAATCTCCACCCACACGCACACACGTGCGTGCGCGCGTGCACACATACACACACACACACACACACACACTCACACACACACACTTGCCCGTACTGACATGCATGAGTTCATTGCTTCTCAGGTGTGTAGTAGTTAACTGTGCCAGAAGGCTGTACAAGGCTAGGCAAAGGGAATACCTTGGCATAAGCCCACATGTCAATGGTCTCCAGTGTGGCTCAGGGGTGTAGTCCCTGGATTGGCCCACACAGGTGGGTATTGTATTCACCTCCACTCATCTGGGTTACTATTGTAGATGTCCAGTGCTGTGCAATGCTTGCCATGTATGTGATCTATAGTCCATAAGATGGACAGTGTCTGGATTGTGCACATGTCTCACATGCATGTTCTGTGATATGTGGAAGTGTAACTTGGGGTCTCTGGGGCATGTTGTGTGGACAGCTTGTTATCATCTGATGTGGCATTCCTGACCTCATATGGTGAGACCTGGCTTTGGAACTAAGGTCGTGCCTGCACTTTCACTGACAGCATGATACAGGTATTCAGTGGAGTTAGTAGCATCTGTCCACCCAGGGCATGTGTATAAGGCATGGTATTCCCTTTGTGGGTTACATTTACAGACTCAACAGTTGTTTCAGGTGCCAGTGAGACAAAGGACCATTGTAAGCAATTATTTGCCTATTGTAGGGATGGAATAGGGTGCCATGTCCTCTTACTTGCTGGATAACACACACTCAGTCAAGGAGATGTTCTACATCACAGTACATTTTGATGTCAGTGGCAGTGTTGTGGTCAACAGGCATGTAGCCCACTGCAATCACACCGTGGTCACTATCTGTGGGCAATATGCAGTGAACTACCAATATAGTGGTTGTTGCCTAGCCAAGTGTGTTTCTATATGAAACATGGGTGGAGAGTGTTCTCTCGGTAATACAAGGGTTGCCTATATTGTTCACCGATTCATAATGTCAGATGTAGGGCTATGGATTGTCTACACCAGCTTCTCTGCTGTTTGACATCTGTTGTCCTTGTAAGGTGGACATTGTGACATATAATAGGTCCTCAATATAATAATTTAGCAAAACCAACCCACAATGAATCCTGTCATTACACAATCACAGCAACCTCCCCACAGGATACTGATGGCAAACACACACACACACACACACACACACACACACACACACACACACACACACACACACACACACACACACACACACACACACACACACACACTTGCTAGTACTGAGATTCAAACCCCTACCTGGCTATGTATTGCTACTACAGTGTACTGCATTTATCGCATGTGCCACAGAGCTTATTTGATGGAAGTTGTCCCAAGGTAAATCTAAGGTGATGAACATCACCATCCCTAGTAAATACTGGCATTGGGTGATGTAGTGGGCGAGAGATCCCAAAAATAATTTTATCCTAATCACACATTGACATTTGCCAGGGGTGAGGTTCAAACCTCTATCTAACAACCTTTACAGACCATTATGTTACACATTTATCACATGCACCCCTGCCCTGACGTGTTATAGGTTTCGCAACAGATACTTGTAAGTTGGATGATATCTGCTGGACTGCTAAAGTCAGACTCTGAGATGTGTACTGGCTGTAAATAGGGACAAAAACTTTGAGGTACATGCACAAACACTTAACACAGATGAGATTCAAACCCATAGCTGTGTAGTTACTGCTACTACATTGTTCTGCATTTATGGCATGCACTACAAAGCTTATATGGCTAGCCTTTCTCCAAAGGTATATTTCAAAGTGAATGACATCAGCAGCCTTGCTAAAGTAGGGCAATGGGAGGTGTAGTGGCTGTGAATGGCCTCAAAGGCATTGATCCCTACACACACACACACACACACACACACACACACACACACACCCACACCCACACACACACACACACACACACACACACACACACACACACACACACACACACACACACACACACACACACACACACACACACACACACACACACACACACACACACACACACACACACACACAGTTTCACAATTGCCATGTCTGAGATTAGAACCCCTACCTAACTAGTACATCAAACTATACCATTATGCACTTATAGCATGCGCCATGGAGCTTATAGGGTTAGCTGTCCTCCAAAGGTGTATTTCAAAGTGAATGACATCAGCAGCCTTGCTAAAGTAGGGCAATGGGAGGTGTAGTGATTGTGAATGGCCTCAAAAGCATTGATCTCTACACACACAAACACACAGAGTTTCACAGCTGCTATGTCTGGGATTAGAACTCCAACCTAACTAGTATATCACACTACAGCATTACGCAGTTATAGCATGCACCATGGAGCTTGTAAGGCTTGCCCTTCTCCAAAGGTGTATTTCAAAGTGAATGACATCAGCAGCCTTGCTAAAGTAGGGCAATGGGATGTGTAGTGACTGTGAATGCCCTCAAAAGCATTGATCACTACACAGACACAGAGTTTCACAGTTGCCATGTCTAGTATTAGAACTCCTACCTCATTAATACATCACACTACAGCATTACGCAGTTATAGCACACGACATGGAGCTTTTAGGGCTGGCTCTTCTCTAAAGATTTATTTCAAAGTGAATGACATCAGCAGCCTTGCTAAAGTAGGGCAATGGGAGGTGTAGTGACTGTGAATGGCCTCAAAAGCATTGCTCCCTACCTACACACAGAGTTTCACAGTTGCCATGTGTGGGATGATACCTCCTACCTAACTAGTACATCACACTATAGCATTATACAGTTATAGCACGCACCATGGAGCTTATAGGGCTAGCCCTTCTCCAAAGGTGTATTTCAAAGTGAATGACATCAGCAGCCTTGCTAAAGTAGGGCAATGGGAGGTGTAGTGACTGTAAATGGCTTCAAAAGCATTGATCCCTACACACACAAACACACACACACAGACACACACACACACACACACACACCCACACACACACACACACACACACACACACACACACACACACACACACACACACACACACACAATTTCACAATTGCCATGTCTGGGATTAGAACTCCTACCTAACTAGTGTATCACACTATAACATTACACAGTTATAGCACACACCATGGAGCTTGCAGGGCTAGCCCTTCTGCACAGATGTATTTCAAAGTGAATGACATCAGTAGCCTTGTTAAAGTAGGGCAATGGGAGGTGTAGTGACTGTGAATGGCATCAAAATAACTGACCACAACACATACAAACACAGAGCTTCACAGTTGACATGTCTGGGACTAGAACTCCTACCTAACTAGTACATCACACTATAACATTATGCAGTTATTGCACGTGCCATAGAGCTTATATGGTTGAGCTTTCTCCAAAGGGCTATTTTAAGGTGACTGGCATCAGCAGGCTAACTAAACTAGGGCAATGGGGAGTGCAGTGTGTGTGTGTGTGAATGGGCCATAAACGATTCCTCTGGAAACACACACACAACACTCAGTCACACACACAACTTTACATTTGACAGGACTGTGTATACAACTGTTAGATGAATAATGACTTGTACTGTCGTATTACACAGTTATCACAAGCACCACAGACACTATAGTGCTGTGGGCTAACAGAATCAAATGTCTACACTAGTAGACATTGGCACATCATATGATATTGACCAATTGGATGTGTGGTGGGTGGGACAGGCCTAATGATGGGAAGCTCTTTGTCACTATCTGTCTCTCTCTTCCTCACATCCATGTTTGTGTATGTTTGACCTATTATAGTGTGTTGTCCTGGGATATATGTGTGTATTCCTATCCGATGTGTGTGCAAAGCATAACTGGTGTGCAATATGGAGTGTGTGCACAGACATCTGTGACTGACAGATATGTATAGTCCACTATTGTTGCCAGACATGGGCTTCATTTCTCCAAGTGTGGGAGCATGCCTGGTATGACCTTCTGTATTGAATGTGTGAATCCATTCCAGGTAGGTTGTACTCCAGTGCAGGCATTTGTGTTCTACACCTACAGCTAGCAACCTGTTTCTGCAGGATATCTGTAGATATGTTGACAATATGGGGTCACAATGGGCAAAGGATAGTGTGATACTGTACATACCTCTCAACCTGGAAACATCAAAAATCTGGACAAGGCCCATGAAAAATAGGTACAAATCTGTACGCTGATTAACATCTAAATTGCATACATACTTACGTAACCCCACCCACACCAATGGAATTATGGGATACCAACTTTCAAATGCAAACTGTGGACATCCTACAGAAGGGCCTCACTGAGACAGATGCCTGGTGTCAGAACCATGGCCTCAAGCTCAATGCCAAAAAGTGCATTGTTATCCCCTTTGGTAAAAACTCTGTACCCATGAACTACCACATAGGCGGCAGTCTTCTTAACACTGAATGTGTGATAAGAGACCTTGAGACCCAGGTGGACAGTAGTCTCTCCTTTGATAAGCACATTGCCACAGTAGTCAGGAAATCCTTCTACATAGCACACCTCATCTCAAAAGGGTTCTCATCCAGGAAAAAAGAGGTCATTGTTCCTTCTACTCGACACTCATTAGACCCATTATAGAGTACAATGCCCCTTTTGGAATATACCTCACAAGACATCTGCAGCAGCTGGAAAGGCCACAGAAGTACCTCACAAAGAGAATTACTGGCCTCAAACAGATGCCTTACACTGATTGTCTCAAAAAACTCCAGCTTTATTCTGTAGCATATTGCCTACTCCAAGGTGATCTCTGCCTAACATATAAAGCTATGTCAAACCCAGAGCCGTTGGACATGCTACAACTAAAGAAATCCCAATCCCTCCAAGCTACATGCTCTAGGGACCTAAACCTTGTCACCAGAATAAACAGGACTTGCTGTAGGGATAGATTCCTGTCCCAGAGACTTCCCATTCCCTGGAACAAGCTACCCATCTATGTCAAGCAAGGTTCCTCATTAACATTCTTCAAGAAAAATCTTGATGAGTGGATGGGAAATAGGAAATACAGCCAGGGATCACTTCTGTGGCTCTGCTTGACAGAGGCACAAGAAATTAACTTTCTTGGGTTGGCGTAAGCCAGGGAACTTTGTTGGCTAGGCTTACTTAGGCCCTTGGGTCGATAGCCTAGTACCTACCTATGAACCTATGAACTGAAGAACAGACAACCAAAATATGGCACCAGAGTCCCCCTGCTGCCATTCCAATGTCCCATTACATGACTATTTTGCCCCATTTACCATAAACACTAATATGTGCATACTGCTTTACTTCTACATTGATTATTTGGATTTTATTTTTACAGTCTACAGCACAACAATGCACAAACACTAATAGACATCTGGTAAACAAAGCAATACTGTCTCACAATGAAAATAGACTTGGCATTAAAACTTTTTTGCCCTTGAAACTCACATTCATTGAAACAGCATTGAAACTCACACCACATCCAAAGAAAATGCATCTGGCCAGTGGTGGATAAAGATTACCTTTGGGCTATTTTCAAATCATTGGCCCCTTACACATAAAACAAGAAACATACATGTGTTATTTTCTTTGATACACCTTCCTGACTTTATTAAATTATATTTCTTGTATAATACAGCACACTTGTTTGACAGAGTGCATTTTGCATTTATTGTTTGAACATTTTTCCAGTAGACTGCACTGTAGGCAATGAAATAAATGCATAAACCAATAATGGCAAAACTGCCCAATTCAGAAAATTTCCATCATAAAAGTCTACTTCTACACCCACACTATAAATAGAATGGCAGTAGTGTAAGCCATAGGCATCTTGCACAGCTTCTCACACTTATTTTTAATTTCATTTTTTTGGGGGGGCAAAAGGTCAAAAACCAGGGACATTTTTAAATTTGCTTGTATAATTTTGTAAAGTTGCTCCAATAAAATGTGCTACCACCATTCATTTCACTAGCAAGTCTTGAACCCAGGCCCCTATGCACTACAGGGAGAGCAACATACCACAATGCCAAATCAAGAGCTTCCTGAAAAATAGGAAGACTGAAACTTAATGGCTATCATTTAGTGAATTCATTTCTCACTTCTCACCATAGCTCACAACCTCTTAGCACAAAAAACCTGGACAAACAAAGTCAATAATGGAGAAATACAAATTCAGTTCTCACTATAGCTCTCAACTCTTAGCACAAAAAAACCTGGGCAAAGCTCACAAGTGGTGGAGGCTAGGGACCATGGCTGGCCTTAGGCATAGGTGAACTAGGCAACCGCCTAGGGCACTGTACTGGACGGCCTCATAAAGGGCGCAATTTTAATATGCTCACTTTACTTTCTTTTCCACTTCTCACCACCTGTACTGTAGCATTTACACCCCCCACCTCCGTAGTCCAAAGTCTGATTTGCACAGCACATAGCACAGTCCCCTACTGTGTTCTTCCCCCCCCCTGCATCTCTGCGATTGGTCAGTGGCTACTATTACTGATCATTATTTAAAGCATCCAATCAGCGATGCTTTCATACTACTGACGTCCCTAGCTACTGTTCCAATCGATAGTATAAAACTCTGATCATGTCCACGTCTCATTCCTTTCTTCATTAATGAGATAGAGGCGGGAGGATGTAATGGCTGTCTTTACTTCCTGATTCTCTGGATGTGTGTGAATCAGCGGCCTGGTTTTCTTCACCACGCAGGTGGAGCTACTTTATTTTGGATTTTTGTTTGTGTGCATGCATGACTGGGTGTGTCTTCTTTGAAGGTTGGGCATTGGGCTGGCAACTTGTCACCATAAAAATCCACTGCCAATCATTAGCAGACCGGAGTTCCACTGTGGTGACCCCTAACCGGGAAATGCCGAAAGTTTGTGTGCTTTGCTTGCCTTAAGGTAAGTCAAGTGAGTTGTGAATTTGGACCAGACACACTATTGATTTGCAGTTGAAGGTGATCTATTGATGTGCATCCCATGCCAGTTTACAGTTATTTGCTAGTATGTACTATGTTTAAAGGGCTTTATTTGTAGAAGGTTAAACCACTGTGAATGTATGCTCTTCCCTGTTTTTAGTGCATACATGGAAGAAGGATGGGGCAGATAAGACTGCTAACTTTCCCCTTGTCTGAGTAATTCCAGTAGTCAATCAATGTGTTATTTTTATTAACCTGATGTCAACTGTAGAAACACAGAACAGGGACAGCAAACCATTTTTTAAAAACACTTTAACTCACTCGGAGCCACTAGCCATATTGCCTGAGTAAATGCTCCCAAATCTGCAGCAAACCCTCTCTGTGACTCTTGATAATAAAGAAATACTTAAAATCCCTCACAATATGAGCCTATCAATTTATTCTCCGATGCATTGCTTGTGTTTCTAGTTTTCCAGATTCATTAATGTTGCACATCTTCCTGCCATCTAATAAGTGCCAGTATGTTTCTGCCTTATCTTTTGTTAAATGATTTTTAAGTACTGTGTTGCACAACGTCTTTTTCAGGGACATGTAGTGCCTTATGCTGATACCCTTCCTTGAATACCAATCCTACATAGCATTGTGGTTGTAAATCGAATTATGTAATTTCATTGGTGGGCTGTCTTCTTTGCTCATCATTATCCACATATGTGTTGTACACAGAGTATCACAAGGGCATATAGGCAGGGTTTTTTGCAAGTAGAAGGGGAAATCTTGTGTATGCAGTAGTGTAATGCTTCTTTCAGAATTAAAGCTATGTCTAGATTAGACATCTGAATGCTTGTGTGAATGTATACTATATTCATAGGTGCTTTGGTAGTGAAATGTGTACTAGTAACGGTGCATGTGCATGCATTAACAATATTGGAAAACCAGAGAGTGATGGGTAAAAAGTTTACTTTAAATGGCTACAAAGCTAACAATACAGAAATCTTGATGTTTTTGTCATGTGCAGTAATATGCTGAATAAATCTTGCTGTACACCCAAGACTATAATTTGGCATTCTGGGTTTCTGTCTAGTCAATGGTAACATCTGTTCAGCACTTAGTGCCAGACACTGGAAGTGTGGAAAGTAAGGCCATGGATATGCACAACTTGTATGAAGTGTTGCTTCTAGCTACCACAGGCTTTGCTACCTTATTGACCAATAAGGATGCTGTACCTGTTTGGGGGCTGCTGCCACCCTTCTCCTATTACAGCATATTTATTGTAATTAGGAGCAGAGAGGTTGCCCCCCATGACATACAGCAGTGTCTTTATTCAGTATCAACTGAGTAATTTGTAGTGGTAATTGCATATTTGGATGGTGTGATTGTTAATGCTTTGAAGGTTGTTCAGTCATATAATTAAGTGATCTTTCACTTTTTATTTGTGCAGTTTAGTTAAGCCATTTAGCAAATATGAGTTTCTGGTGTATCCTTTTGAATGCATTTACCATTTTGCCTACCAGTCACTTTTTTCCATCTGTACCACTCTATCTTGTATGCCTCCTTAGATTCCTCCTTGGTAACCAATCTATTTTGGGGGGGGGGCTTTTATAGAGTCAGAGAGTATCTCTTGTAGTAGTGTTACAATCCCCCCATCTCTCCTCCCCACTCTCCCTATCCTTAATTTCCTATATGAAAACCGTAGGTTTGCAAGGTGTTTATTAAATAACTTTGTTCTCTGTGTTCTCCACTTCCATCTTTGTTTTGCCTGGCTATAGCCATATAGGCAGCCACTTTTTCGCTCCTTCTAGTACATTTTTCTACAGTACAGATTACTCTTTGTGCTCTTTTTGTGTAGTGTATTTAGTCTGTGTTTGCTTAAAGTTTGCTAAGTCGTCCTTGACTATCCCCATAGTACAATTCACTCTTCTAAAATGTGACTTCTGTATCTCTTCTTGTTTATCAGGGTAGAGCCCCAATCCATATGGACTGTTTTCAGGCTCAATCTGCAGTTTACAACCAGAAACCACATGGAAGAGTAGTATAAAAGTTGAGCAAACTCAAGATTTGTCCAGTCACCAGGCATTGCATTCTTATTTTGGAAGTAAAGCAAACTGTTTACAAAACGCAAAATGAAGAATGTCAAAATGTGTAACGGTGTCTGTATGAAGCACATTGTTTCAAATTTAATTCATTCAGAGGAGGGGGGTGTATGTAGTAGCATGAGGTTAAGAACATCACGTGAAGAGGTAAGAGAAAAGCTATACAGTGAGTAGAAAACCTAAACCCTCATCTGTGAAAAGGTTAGACGAGGGCGAGAGGACAGGTGGTGTGAGGGGGACGAGGATGATAGTCACAGAGCTGATAAATATGTATGGAGATGAGGAACTGTGACTCTTTGTGAGTAGTTGGCAGTTGTATATGAGGGGCATGGGCTGAGAGGGACTGAAGGCCCTGTGGTGAGAATAATCTCTATGGTAGCTTTTATGTTTTTAATAAATAAGTATAAAAAAATAATAAAAGGGTCCTCTGGAGAATGGCCATCCAGTTAGCTTTCTCTAAGGAGGTACAGTAATCCCTTTTTGAGGGGGTTATGAATCTGCATATGTTAAGCACTTTGACTTGATGTAAGATTCTTTTGTGAGGTGAATGCGATCAGTGATGGGTATGCCATATTATAACTGTAGATCCGCCTACTAGGGATAAAAAGTGGGAGATGTTTTGTCATGAACATTTGTTTGACTTAGAATATGGTGGTGGAAGCTGACTATGAAGTGTGGAATCATCATGCTAAATAAATTATCTCTGAAGTAGTGGACCATTATGGCTGCAAACAGCTGCAACACCAGATCACAATTTGTCGCTGACTTTGAAGTATGTTGACTTGATGGTTGACCTGCAAAGAGCATGAAGCACACATCAGGGTATGTAGTAATGTAATGTGTAATATTTTAGGCAGTCATTGCATACTGCAGAGTTGATTCTACATCAGACTAAATGACGCAAGTTTTACACGTAAACATTAATGCACCTTGTAAAATGCAATGCTATTACTGTCTGACATGACTGTAGATAAAATCTTTAAATGAACAACAGATCAAGCAGGTTTATTAAGGAGAATTCAGCCTTCACTTGCAGTTTAACTACATTACAAGATATCTTTGTTACAGTATGACAAGGCGTTCACTCATTTTTTATGCATTTAAAAAATTGAAAGAACTGGAGTGACTTTTGTGGGAGCGACCTACCTGTGGGTGTGGCTCAAATAGGGGTGTTCCTTGAGTATGGTGTGGGTGGGGCTTAAGGGGCACCAGAGAACTACTTTGCCTAGGGTGCCATTTCAGCTAAGGCCAGCCCTGCTAGGGACTGTAGGCTCTTTTTACCCTGTACTCAAGGTACAGGGTTTGAGTCTGAGTACCTCTAGCCATCAGGTGTATTATTTTCACATACACTCACACACACACACACACACACACACACACACACACACACACACACACACACACACACACACACACACACACACACACACACACACGCCCTTCTCTGAAAGTTAGTTTCCTTGGAGTTCGCTGCAGAGTTAGTTTCCTTACACACCCAAACATTAGTTTCCAAGTTCTTCTGCCACAGAGTTAGTGCTGTATAGTCCAAATTAGTCCTAGTGCTAGTCTCCAAGTGCAGAGTTAGAGTTTCCAATTCCGCTGCAGCAACCGTTTGTTCCCATTCCCGCTCGCATTTTTGCAACCAGGCCACCCGGAGATGCATGAGCTCCTTTTGCTCAATTCCAACAGGCTGGTAGCCCTGAGGGAGCTAATGTCATTGTGCATCTGAGCAGCAAGGCCAGCCAGAAATGCCTGAGCTCCTTGAGCTCAATTCCAACAGGTTGGTATCCCTAAGGGAGCGGACGTCATTGTGCATGCCAGCTCTAATAGTGCGAACATTAAAAAACAAAAGAAAAAAAATCAGAAATGAAGGGGTGCCACTCGGGACTCATGACACCCCTTCATTTAAACCCCAAAACTCAGTACAAAACAAGTAATTCGATATGGTTGGGTGGTATGATACTGTAACTGTGTCTGTGCTGCTTCTGCTACATGGTTTTGGTGTTAGCAGAGATATTCAGATATGTACTATTTTAAACTGCGATGTATTATGTCATCAACTGCTGACAGATATACGTATTTGCTCACAGTAATTTCTTGGGGAATACAAGATGAATGAAGCTGTGTCCAGTATTGCGGTTTGCAGCCTACATATTCTTGCACAATCATGCCGTTCTGGAGGAGTAGCTGCAGACACTTGCTGATGGGTCTGTGTAAATGGTCCAGCACCTTGGTACTGTGGAGGCTGAGGATCCCATGCTTGTACATCTACATCGACAAGACAGAATGGCCATATGCTGCTGTGGCCATACCTCTCAGCTGTACAGATTCACACAGGTTACCTAGAGGCAGGGCTCATATATCTGGTTATTAGCCCTTTACATTGTGGTTTACGAGCAGGATTGTAGCCACCCATTCCTGTGTTTGCAGGCAAGGATAGTATGGGCACACATCAGAGTTTCAGACTTCACACACCTCATGGCATCCATGCTTCAACCCCCACCCCCGTTATTCTATCCTCTTCCTAACATTATGCAAGCGATATCTGATAAGTATCCCTATAGTTATCACTTCATCCCAGCAGTATTTAGGGGTTGGTCCACAGTTCATGCAGTAGGACATGGTGGACATGCTACTGGGATTTGTTGACATGGCCTTGCATTTGTGTTCTGTAGACTATGTTATGTCGTTATTTGGAACTCCATGAGATAACATACATTGGCAGTACTGGTAAGACACAGGCCTTTGTTAGAGGACTGTATGGCATTTGGTATTGAAAGTCATATGTAATACAGGACCATTTTTTGTTAAACAAAGTTATAGTGGATAATTGTAAGAAGGGGAAGAACCTAAGTATGGCATGGATTGACTACAAAAAAGCATTTGATAGTATCCCACATTCATGGATAAAAGAGTGCTTAAAAATGTATAAGATATACCCTACACTGATTGACTACATTACAGTAACCATGAAACAGTGGCAGACCACTTTGGAATTAAGGCATGATAAAGGACAGATTATTATCCCAGTGATAAAAATTCAAAGGAGGATATTCCAGGGTGACTCTCTGTCACCCTTGCTATTCTGCCCTGCCATTAACCCATTAAGCCGTTTACTTAACAGCTTAGGCCATGGCTATAATTTGTCTTCTAGAAAACAACAAAGTCTAATGACTTCTCATCTTCTCTTTGTTGATGATTTAAAACTGTATATCTCATCAGATGAGGAACTGAAAGTACAGCTGCAAGTTGTCAAAACATTTTCAGGTGATATTGGAATGACATTTGGTCTTGACAAATGTGCAAAAGCAAACTTTAAAAAAGGAAAACTGCAGCACCAGGAAAACATCAGTTTGGGACAAGAATGTGATATAAAAGAACTTGAGCAAGGGGGGTGTATAAATACTTGGGAATGGATGAAGGATCAGCAATAAAACTTGAACAAATGCAAATAAAGGTTAGTAAGGCATACTTCAGAAGACTTAAATTAATCCTGAAAACAGTATTGACACCTAGGAACAAGATCCAAGTTATAACTCAGTTTGCTCTTCTTGTTCTAACTTATACTTTTGGAGTGATTGACTGGCCTCAAAAAGTATTGGATAGATTGGATATTAAAACAAGAAGGATGCTTCATGCTCACCAAATGATTTATAAAAATCAGTGTATACCAAGATTATATATTCCCCATTCTGAAGAAGGGATGGGCCTCCTTGAAACTGATTACATGTATAGATCTGCAATCGTGGGACTCCACACATATCTACTGACCTCACAAGATCCAAATGTAGTGAAAGTTTTGAAACATGAGGAGAATAAATTTAAGATGATGTCTCTTCTTAATTTAGCAGAAGCACATCGACATCAAGCAGGAATGGAAATCAAACCAGAAGTGGATAAAAACCAGACAGCAACTGAATGTGCTAAAAAACAAAAGAAAGAATATGAGGTGAAGGACCAGGTAAGAAGGCAAGAAATGTGGAAAAAAACATAAATATAGTTGCAAGTATAGAAAACTTCTGGAAGAGTATCATGTTGATCAAGAACAAATGCAGGAATGGTTAAGGAGAAGTGAATTTACATCAAAAAATGAAAGGTTAATACTGGGAGCCCAAGACAGTGGGCTACATACACGCTGGTTTACTAAGTCCACTGAACATGTGGGAGAAACAGACATATGTAGGTTTTGTGGAACTGAATTGGAAACAGTCACACACCTTATTGCTGGTTGTGAATCTCTAATGGCAGAGGGACTATATACTGAAAGGCATAATAATGTGGCGAGATTGTTACACTGGAGATTGTGCAAACATTATGGTATTGAAATGGCTGAAAAACACTGGAAACATGAGCCACAGAGAATCATAGAAAATGATGAAGTTTACATCACATGGAATCACCCAATACCAACAATCCAAAAGATAGATGCTAGAAATCTGGATATAGTGGTCTAAGAAAAGAAGACAAAAGTAGCATTGATCATTGAAATCACCACACCTAGTGACTACAGTGTCTTTTATACAGAGAGACACAAAGTCATAAAATACCTCAATGTGCAGGCAGAAACAAGAGCCATGTGGAAGAAAGATAACCAGACAGTTCCAATAGTAGTAGGAGCAACTGGTCTTATAAAAAAGAATTTACAATCGTATTTAGATATGTTACCAATTCATGTAACACAGTACGAATTGCAGAAGGAGTCATTACTGGGCACATTGCGGGTGCTGCGAAGAGCACTTTTGGCTAACATCAAAGAGTGAAACAATACTAATTTCATGAACTTTAATCATACTTTGACTTAGGAATGGGGTCCATTCCCGTCATGGTATTAGAAACCCAAAAGACTTGGAGAAACTAAAAAAGGCAGTACGGGTGAGACACAGGCCTTTGACAGAGGACTGTAGGGCATTTGGTAGTGATGCAGGCCATCTGTAGCAGGCCAGTGCATTTTGTCACTCCTACAGTCCCAGGCTGCAAGCCACTGTATTCCCCTGGGGTAACAGGGAAGGTGTGCAAGGTGTTAATGGCAATAGTTTCTGTCCTTTTTAATTATTGGTGTGGATGCTGGCAGGGTATGGCTTACAGCTAGGGACACACCTGCATGGGACACCACTTCAGCATGCTGCATTCTATGGGTATTCACATACAGAAGTGGGGATCATATTGTACTCATTCCCAGCAGCAGGGATATGACCTGTGAGGAACCTGTGGCTGATGGTGGGGTGAACTGAGTGCATGTGTGCTATGGAAGCCACTTGCAGCTGACTCACAGATATACGTGGGGCATTCCCCTTATGCTGGCTTGTGCGGGGACATCAGCGATTTCTCAGTACTTCATAAGTGTGCCTTTTGTGGTCTGCCAGTTTTTGGCCAGACTACATCGGTATTCCATACTACACCAACAACTAATGTGCTGTTAACCTGTATGTACAATTCCAAAGGTGTGTCCATTTGACAGTAACATTTTATACACTCTCTGTCTAGGGTACTTCCACCTGTGTACTGTGTGTATGTCTGGGCCCACATTCACGCCATGTCCTTTCAAATGATGACAGATATTACATCCAAACAATTAGTATGGATTACTGCTGGATTGGGTCTTCCTGGGATGCATTGTGTTTGGCACTGCAGTTGTTAGAACTTGGCCCTGTCATTAACAGTACTGGGCATTGGCCACCAGGACACAACCCTCCATGCCTACATGCTGACCACTTTCACACAATATACAGCACACAACAACCTAACACACAGAGCCCTGCATATTGTACACATGCAACAATCTATCCTGCTAATTTGGCCAGCTCAGGTAATGTGTGCTCCACTGTTTTTATACCCACACGTACATGTTACTGCATTTCTACATAGGATTGTGGGGTGGGGGGGCACACCTGACAACTGTAAACATTTGCTATGACTGTACTGGTATTTCACGTACTCTGTTGGCTTCCATTTCATTCTGTATTCTGACCTATCATGCAGACTACAGGCATATCCGTGTAGTACAGATCTTAGGTTTTATTGACTTACATTTCGGTTTCAGACTTCTTACCCTTCAGAACTAACATACAACTGCCAGACCTGTTGTAGTCAGTCTTTGTAGGTCTGGAGGGGGGCTGTTCTCCATTGCCATCAATCAGAGGCCTTAGCACAGCCTTTCTTTCTGCTCATCTACACCTGTCCTGCTGGCTGAGAATGTTGTTCGGTATGTTAGCCTCACTGACATGCATGTGTGTGTCCTATGGACACACATTTGGCCCACCACATGTCCTGCAGTTTGATTTGTCACCTTGTCTAGTACTGCCTACTATATTGACACCAGTATTTGTTATGGATTTCATGCTGCCCGTATAGGTGTCTACTATCTGCTGCCATCCCATTCAGCCACCCAATTCCCTTGCATGCTCACATCCGTACCATAGACACAAGTAGCAGAACATACTACTTCATTCAGCAATTAACAGTGAGAGTGACTTACCTTGTGGCTGTGCCAGTATTTAGGATGGTGCTGGAGGGCTGACTACCTCTGATGCACATAGTACACTCCCTATACATGGTTAAGCTCAGGTAGTGTCATGTTTGGCATCCATTTTACTGTATGTGCGAGTCAGAGAGAGGTGTCATTCTCTGGGTTCCTGCCATGTCAGTGTATGCGTTATGTGTTGCTTCTTTGCCAAAGCCTGGGCATTCTGGGCATGCCTCTTTCTGCCTACAGGGGCAAGCTCAGGTTGTTCCTCCTCCGTCACTTTGTGCCTGTGCTGGCCTTGGCAATGGTGGGGGGCTGTGTGGCCCTGCCCTGTGCTGTTCCTGCTGCAGCTGTTTCCACAGGATCTTATTGTGTAGCATGGTACATACAATGACAATTTAGGTACATGTAGCAGGAGAGTACTGGAAGGCTCCACCGGATATCTCCAGGCACCGGAACCGTGACTTGAGCATCCCAAACACACACTCTATTATGATTCTGGTTTGTGCTTGTGCCTCATTATGGAGTTCTTGTTCAGGTGTGTATGCATTTCTGATGGGTGTCATCAGCCATGGCTCCATTGCGTAACCAGCATCCCCCACTAGGTGGCCATATGGGATGTCCCCACTGGCAAATGATTGGTACAGCTGTATCATATGCCAGATGTGGGAGTCATGATAACTTCCAGGGCTACCAGCATACACATTCAAGATAATGCCCTGGGCATTGCACATGACCTGGCAGCTGATGGAGGGGAAGCCCTTGCGGTTTATGTAATCCCTACCCCACTCACCGGGTGGTGCTTCGATGTGTATGTGCGTGCAGTCTATAGCACCCACTACCTCAGGTTATTCTGCTATTTGGTGGAAGAGACGCATATTGCTGGTCAACGCCTCACCGGTGTTGAGGAAATATATGTGCTCACTGACATGTGCTGACATGGCATCCAGGAACTGGTGGAGTACCTTGAATGCTGATGCCTGTGAGATTCCCATGATATCCCCAGTTACTCTTTGGAAGGTACCTGTGGCTAGTATTCTTAAGCCTACACATACCTTGGTATCCACTGGGATGGGTTCCCCTCTGTTGGTTCTGTGTGTGAGGCATGGCTGGCACAGCTCAACAATTTGCTGTAGGAGGTCCCTGTCCACCCTATAGTGCTCCACTGTCTCCAGCTCATGTAGCCCCTGGTAGGTTACCCTGGTTCTGTACACTCTTCTCCTTCTCCTCACTATGGGTTGGTCATCAGCATTCTTATCCTCACCACCCTCAGCCTCTTCCACATATCAATTTATGAGAGCAAAAGCAGCCCCTATCATTTTGCTGCTTTTGTTAGGTAAAATTTCCCCGTATGTGTACACCAGTGGTGTAGAGTTTGTGGGAAAATCCAGAGGGAAAGGTATTTGCATAGTTTATAGTAGTGTGCTGGGCTGGGCTGCTGCCTGTGTGATTGGCTGGTTCTGATACATTTCACCTGCTGGTTATGCTAGTTCACCTTGATTACCTTCATACTGCTGTTTTCCCTTCTCATTGCCTTCCTGTTTAAGCCCCAAGGCACGCCATGCAAACCCAGTGCTCAGATGTGAACGGAACTGTTATTTCCTGGTTATTTATTTATTTTTTTGGTTAAAACCCAGTGCGTGGTGCGCACAACCTCTTAAGCAATGTAAATACTGCTAGGCAGCTTCAGACACACCCCCTACCTTAGCTGTGCTTAGCTAAGGGCAAACACGGGCCACAGAGCTCCAATAAGCTTACATGACACACCCCCCTTATGAAGTCATCTAGCTCTTAAGCTTACACCATGGTATTACTGCAGCTACACGGTTGGGTGCAAGCTAGCACTGAAGGGAAATCTATGATTCATATCATTGCCCTCATTTGCATAGGATTGACGGATAATGCATGGTTGCAAAACCGACACTCAGCCTTCCCCTTTAGCAACCACTATTCCATGGTCTTGTTGTCTTATGCATGCCATTGACTATTATGGCAAAATTATGATTTGGTTTAAAAGCTTATTTCCAGCTTTTTTATTATTTTCGGGCCAATCCCATTTGCCCTGCGCTTAAACGGCTGAAATTGGCCAACAAAAAAAGTTAATTTTTATAATTTTTAAATTAATTTTCATGCCTATGGCCATATATTTGGCCTTTGGCACACCTAACCCTTCTAATACATGCGTTTGTATGAGCTGTTATGCCTTCATTTTGTAGTTTGCAGAAATGGCTGGCTGCAGAAACTGGCTGAATACATTTCTGCAGTCTACACTATTCCTGCACAGATGTCTGCCTGCTTCCTGGTTCACTAATTCACCTCATTTGCATGTTTTTCACCAGCAAATGAGGTAATTAGCATACAGGGGCTGTGTCTGTGCAGGAATAGTGCAGGAGCGCTCGTGCACGTCCCAGGAGCTTATTCCTGGATCGCACAACAGCCATGTTGCCTGTAGCAGTTCTTGCACCATTCCTGCATGCTGTGTAGAGCTTGCTGAATCCTGGGGACAAACGTTACAAGGAAAAGACAGCAAATAGGATATTAAAAAACAAAACAGTCCAAGACATTCTGCAAAAACAGTTGAGAGCGTGCGCGAGCACACACACCCACACCCACACACACACACACACACACACACACACAGATGTGACCATGGATTAAAGCCACCAGAGAAGTCATGACTGTACCCCCCCAGAGCTCCAGATTCTGGTCAGCTGCCCAAATTACCCTTTTTATAATATGTCAGTGCTGAAAAGGGACACTTTTGTCTAGTGGGCTTCACCAGTTATCAAATTAAAAAAATAAAATAAAAATTCCAAATTATCTCTTAAAAAGGCAGGTGTCCTGTATAAAATAAAAATTCCAAATTATCTCTTAAAAAGGCAGGTGTCCTGTACTAGGTTCCTGCTGACTGACCGTTCATGCTCTAACATAAGCCCAGAGCAGACTTCTAGAGGGCCAGCAGGCCCTGTCAGTTTGCAATACTCATGCTGGACAAGGAGATGAAAGCTAGGATTGGATTAACAAGAAGGTATTCTCTTATACTATTTCAGGCATTATGACAATAAATTATTTGTTTCACCTGTCGTAGTTCCAGTCCTCCCTAACAGAAAAGCTAATGAAAAAGCAGACTGAACTTCTTTATTATGGTAACAAGAACTATTTGCAAGAGACTTTTCAGTAAGACTTCTTCAGTGGGTTAGCATATTACCCTCTGACCATTGACTGAGCTGATGTGGCAGTTATGGCAGCAATTTCTGGTGTTTGTTTGTACTGGATGGAATTACATGAGGCTTCTTATTTTTCACAATGACCTTTCTGAGAGTTGCACTCCAGGGAACAACTGCTCATTGGTGAATCTTTTCAAAAATGATAGAGGATATGTACAAGAGGCAAAAGGCTTTACCCAACACAGAGGTATAAATAACGCTCAGATCACCTCCTTTTTTTCACTTAGACTAGGCCAGTACCCTAAAAAGGAAAGGAACTCTTCATAGTCAGAGGAGAAAACCAAGGCATAAGGCAGTCATGACTTTTCTGGTGGTTGACTTCACAGAGAGCTCTGCTAGACTTCTGACTACTAGCCAAAACTACCAACAGAAAACCCGTTCTCTTGAGTTTGTCCTGGCTTGGAGTTTCATCACAGGGAACAACTGGGTTCTAAGAATGGTCATAGAAGGGCATGCCTTGAAGTTAATTGGTTACACTCATTTATAGTGCCTCTGAGAGGCCAAATGTTGCTGTATAAAAGGGGAATACATGCTATTCTACCCTTTGAGAGGGTTGAGATATATTTATTATCACCCTTTGCCTTTGTTTCTTCAGGTATTTGGATAATATTATTGACATGCTAAATGTATTCTAGTGTATCAGTATTTGTTAATCTCACATTGAATCCTCCACATTTTCATGCTTCTTCCATTATGTGGTATTGCCCTTTTGCCTGCTTTATTCCCATGGAATGTTCACCAAAGTGCTGGATCTGTTGACAGAAGCCTTGCATGAGAGGGGCACTTAGTTAAAGATGCTTGGATTATTGACTCCTGTTTGTGCTTTTGAAATAATTCTAGCAAATGGTCTTTGCTGGACTTTGTTATGGATACGGTTTTTAGGGTCACTATTAATCAAGAGGCATCAACTTTGGCTCCAGTGCAAAGGCTGCCTTTATAGAAATGGTGTTTGACACTAACCTATGCTTGTCCTTCCTGCCTGAGGAAAAGTCCAGGGAGTCATGGCATAGGCATCTAAAGGGGGTACATGCTTGCACTTTTTTGGTGTGTAATGCAGATTGTAGTTATAGACTTCACTGTTCACATGGCTTGCCTCTGTACATGAGGACTCTAGTGATATGGAAGGTGTCAGAGAGGTTGTATCATTCTCTCACAGATCATCTGATAGTGCCCCCTTCTTTTTACCTGTCCCTATGCTGGTGGATGCTTTCCACTAATCTGAACAGGTAGTTTCCCTTGTGGCCACTGAACACCTCACAAGTTATTGCAAAGGATTATTTGCTGGCTGGTGGGAAGGACCTGTATAGGAATCTTCTCTGGTGTAGAGAAGGTGAAGCTCCCAAGAGTATAAACTTCAGGCAGATCTGTTTCAAGGATGATCTCTTGTGGACATCTATGGCGTAACCAGGCTGGTGTATACCTTTAGCAAACACTGTTGTTTAAATGTGCACCCCAAGAGATGAGCGTCCTCTTTCACTTTAATATCACATGGTATAGTCTTCAGCACATTAGCTGTTTGTCCACTGCAGTGCCTTCCTCCACTGGAGGTATTATTTTCTGGCTATTAATCAATACAGATGTCCCCTGAAGGTATGATATTACAGAAACATGACTACTAACCATATACACTCATCTGTAAAAGAGTCTTCTGCAGGTGTCTGCTTATTATTTGCCCACCTTCCTGTCCTTGGATATTGCCTATGACCACTTCTCAGTGTTGTACCCTGTAAGTACAACAAACTTTATTTTATGTCTTTATTTAGTTCCTCAGCTTTCAGGTGTGTCACAGTAATGTTGCTTGAATGCAGAACTAATTGTGTGCATGGGAACATGGATGCATTCCTAGCTTGGCACAGTGTCACCTTAGGCATGTATGCCCCAAGAAATCCAAGACGTATCATGCCAAGTAATGCACTGCACAGGGTCTTACTGGAGATTAACTGATACGAGTATTCACAAATCTATAACTTCTTTGGTCATGCACCACATTTGGCCTGTGAGGGATTGGTAGAGTTTCCCAGAATGAGGATCCAAAAAAGCTGGGGTAAAGTTGTTTGCCATTATAATACTTTCTCTTTGGAAGTTTCTGTTTCTATTTCTGTATCAAAGAATATTCCTTCATAGAGAAGTTCAGATCAGCACTACAGGGCCGCTTGTTTTCACTGATGATTGCCCACAATTTTAGATATCGCATTGCTTATTTAATTTTACAAACCATCTAGCAGTGTAAAACATATGTTTAGATGTACACTCATTATGAGACCTAATCAACATAAGTAGACTCTGCATTTGAAAATGGCTAGCTTTAGCTTACTTGTCCCACACAGTCTTTTTTTCCCCCAAGCCTGCAGGTGCCATTCACCCAGAACATTGACTGACAGTTGTAATTTTATTTTACTTAATTCCTGACAAGAAGGAAAGGGATATATTATGTGAACATACCTCCTGAAACTGGGCTCAGATGAATTGATGTTCCAACTACAAACTCAAAGAAATGGCCTAGTTACTGTCCAGGACCACAGTACTTAAGTACATGCTTAAACTAAGAATCAGACCTTGTTCCTCCAGATCAACTTCTGTCTGTTGTATCAGAAAGCCGATGAAGAGAAGTGACCAAGGTGGTGGATCATTATCTTTCTCTCTTATACTGTGATTTGCGGAGCTAGAAAATGGAGTAAGTGCATCAAAATTTCACTTCAGGGAAGGTGCTGGAGCTCAGTAACTCCTCTTAAATGCAATGTGTAAGAGCAACCCATCAAGAGTGAGTGGAAGCAGAGTACATTAGCATACCCCCTGATCTACTATGCCAGTTTAGAGACTTAGAAAGAAAGGCATGTCTTTTCCTGCCTAGCCTGAAGAAAAATTGGAGACAAGCAATCTCCCTCATGCAGGGCATTACACTATATGCTGGAAGTGATAATGTTTGATCTGAAGTAGGAACTTCATTTGTCAGCAACCTTTGGGATATGGATCCGATCTCGGATCTGAGCCGGCAACTTTTACCACAGCATAGATCCGAGCTCCTAGCTCCTCCCTTTACCCATAATCCCCTGCCAACCCTGACTGACCTCAGATCTAGTTTGCCACGCTTCAAGCCTACAAGCTGGATTTCGAGCTCCTGGTAGTTCAGTGAATTTTGTGAGAAAAACTTGCCTTTTTTTAGTATTTTCTCTTGTGTGAGTGTGTACGACTGTTCAGGTTCCCTCTTTTATATCTTTTGTGTAGAATTTTTTCCTCCCTACCCTCGCTGGTTCGTAGTGTGTGTTTGTGGTGTGTGTAGGGGCCTAGTGAGTGTGTTTTCTGTACAACATGTCGGAGGCCCCTAAAGCCATCTTTTCAAAATGCACCGAGTGTGGCCATAAGCTTTCACCGGCGGATGGCCACACCCAGTGCGTTAGGTGCCTTGGGGTTGAACACCTCTCTTTGGGATGCGCGATTTGCGCAGCGTTCAACCCCAGGGCACTTAAGGACCGGAGGTCGAAGCTGATCCTGGTGGGCCTTTTGCCCCCAGACTCGGCTCCGGCCTCCAGTTCTTCTGTGGCCACTACCCAGCCCTCGGTGGTAGCCACCCCTGTCTCCCTCCCTCCGGTCGGGACTCAACCTCCTGTTTTGGCTCCGGAGGAGAGGGAGGCCGGAGAAACCAAAAGGAAGGAGAAGCACCATAAGCGGCGGGCCGAGGACTCTTCCTCTGCCCCGCCTGCCAAGCGGGCTTCTCCATCCAGGGTTTCTGGATCACCTCCTCCTCGGCTCCGGTCCCCTTGTTTTTCACCAGGACCTGGGGAGGAGGGGACCCGGTCCCCGTCAAGGTAATTGAGGTGACACTCTAGGTCTGCCTCGGTGGCCTCGTCGAGGTCCACCTTCAGTATGTCAGATGCAGACATGGACCGGATGATGAGGAGGTTCATCCAGGCCCAGCTGCAGATGGGAGTGCTCTTGCCTCCCCCCCCCCTCCGGGAGGGAGCTCGACCCCATTTTTTGCTCCAATTGCTCCTTCTCCGTCCCGCTTACTGGGTTCGGAGCATTCGGAGCTGAGCCGCGTCGGATCCGGGGGTGGGTCGGAGCCGACAGTACTGGTTACTTCGGCTCTGACTGGTCCCTCAAGTTTCTCGGATCCGACCTCTCGGAGCCGTGGGCTGAGCTTCGGATCCGATGGACTTTGTGTGACTTCGGCTCCATCCCGGTTGGAGCACACAGGTCCTTCGGATCCGAGGGTCTCAGCCCCGGATCCGGTCCTTGCTTCGGATCCGAGTGGGAGCCGACTCTCGGAGCCTATCGAGAGTAGCTCCCCCTCGGCTTTTGCGGTGGTGGAGAGGGCACTGTTGAGTGCATCCGGACCTCTGGTCCTGGCTTCGGTTCCCCCCTGCACTCCCTCTCAGCTGGTCCGGGCTCCCATGACCCGGCCTTCGGGACAGCCTGCTTCAGCGTCTCTGGGTGTTCCTTTGGAACGTGATATTGCTGGTGAGTCTTCCTCTGACAGCCCCCCTGAGGAGGTCCCTCACAAAGCCAAGTGTAAGGGGAGGCACGTGGACTCACTCGAGTCCCTTACGGAAGATACAGACTTAGATGAAGGCGAAGGCTCCCCAAGGTCACCCCCCGAGGATGTCTCCTTTGGAGACATCATGGAAATGCTCAGGATTAGTGGAGGGTGGTCTGCCTCCAAGGCTTCCTCCGATGAGTCCATATTCCTAGAGGCGTTCGAAGCAGGGCCATCTACCTCTTGGGTGTCCCCTCCCCCCAACCCCCTGGTGGACCTTATTTCCACCAGGGCTTGGAAGGAGCCGGACACTGTAGAGCCAGTCCCCAAGCACCCAGATAGAATCCTGAGTCCCCCTGCTGAAAGAACCCAGTGGAGCAGAGGTCCCCCCGTGGATGCCATGTTGGTGGTAGCGGCCACCAAGAGAGAGCTGGCTCAGGAGAGCTCTGCGGTCCACCCGCCGAGTAATGACTCTCGAGTGATGGACCAACTTGGGAAGCGGGCCTCTAGCTCAGCAACTTTCTCCATGAGAGCGCTGAACTATATGGCACATGTCATCTGAATGCAGCGAGATCTAATAAAAGAATACGCTGCACCCCCCCCAGAGTCCATGTCGGAAGGAGACAAGCAACTGTACTCCTCCCGAATGTCTACTCTATGTTCAGTTTCCAACACCTCTATCTGGCTCTTGTCTCACGCCACTGAAGGAGCTGCTAGAGCTGGTGGAGCTGGCCTGGTAATTAGGCGTCAGGCCTGGCTCCGACACTGTGACTTCTCGTAACCCTTTAAGGCGTCATTCGCGAATGCCCCCTTTGATGGTTCTGCACTGTTTGGCAAAACCATTCACGACACTTTAGTCCAGAGCGAGAAAGATGGGAAGACATTGTCTGCCATTGGAGTCCGCTTCTGTGCTCTCCAGAGGTCCTTTTCCAAGAACCAAAAGGGTCAGAAGAAGATGTGGTTCCGAAAATCGCATCAGTCCCAGTCTGCTCCGGACAACCAGTCCTCTCATGGCAGAGGAGGACAGGGAGGACGCTGCCCAAGAGGCAGAAGGGGTCCCAGAAATTTTGGGTCCAGAGAACCTTTCTCTAAGAGGCCCACACAGAATCCCTGAGGGGTTGCCCGGCTGCTTCACTCTGGAGGCAGTTGGGGGCGTCTTTCGAAGCACCTAGCAATGTGGGAGTCCATAACAACAGATCGCTGGGTGCTTCGTATCATATCCAGATGTTACCAAATTCCCTTTATTGTAACCCCCAAAACCAAAAGCCTCCCTGACGTACCACCCAATCAAAGGGAGGTGGCTGCTACAGAAATTCAGCAGCTTTTGCAAAAAAGAGCCATCCAACCCGTCCCCCCAGATCAGTTCAGATCGGGGTTTTACTCCAGGTTCTTTCTGGTGCCAAAAAAGACGGGGGACTTGAGATCCATTCTCAATCTCTCTCTCTCCTGAACCTGGCAGTACCCAAAGAAAAGTTCCGAATGGTCACCTTACAATCTATTCTCCCCCTATTACGGGAGAACGACTGGATGTGCTCGATAGACCTCAAGGATGCATACTACCACATTCTAGTGGACAGATGCTCCAGGAGGTTCCTCTGCTTCCGGCTGGGAGCCAGTCACTTTCAGCTCAGGGCCCTTCCCTTCGGTCTCACCTCAGCCCCCAGGGTATTCACCAAAGTCTTGGCGGTTATAGCGGCCCACCTGAGGCTTCAGGGAATTCAGGTCTTTCCGTACCTGGACGACTGGCTTCTCATCACCCCAACAAGGCATCTGCTCTGTTCAGGCAGGGATTATTTCCTCAACCTTGCCCCACATCTAGGGTTGAGTATCAACATGGCCAAATCCTCTCTGGTCCCTACACAGGTAATAGATTTCATAGGGGCGAGATTGGATTCCAGAATAATGCTTGCCTTCCTGACTCCCGATCGGCTTCAGAACCTGAGGTTGCATGTGTAGGCCATTCACAGACTTCCTGCTCCACCGGCGGAATTGATCCTGAGGGCTCTAGGGTCCATGGCGGCAGCTATTCCTCTACTGCCCCTAGCCCATCTAAATATGAGGGTCCTGCAGTGGACCCTCCAAGTACAATGGTCCCTGTCTCGCAACCCCCTGTCCCATCCTATTCCCCTAAGCAGGGCTTGCAGAGGGTCACTCATGTGGTGGCTCCAGTCCCCGAGTCTCCACATGGGACAACCATTCTCGATGCCTTCCCCCGTCACCACAGTGACCACGGATGCTTCTCGCTTGGGGTGGGGGTGGGGGCACTATTCAGGCAGAACGGTCCAAGGCACGTGGAACGACATGGAGACTTCTTTGCATATCAATGTCCTAGAGATGAGGGCGGTGCTTTTGACATTGTAGGCACTTCACAGCCTTCTTCCAATTGGGACGATTGCAGTACAAGCGGACAACATGTTGGTTGTCTGGTACATCAACAAACAGGGGATAACCAGGTCTTATCCTCTTTGTCGCAAGGCCATGAGAGAGTGGGAATGGGCGATTTCCACCAACCGCTTTCTCATTGCAACGCACATTCCGGGATGGTCCAACATCCAAGCAGACAGGCTCAGTCGTTCGATTCTGACTCCGTATGAATGGTCTCTCAATCCTCTAGTAGCGAAAGAAATATTTGCCCAATGGTGGCAACCCTGTTGCGATCTTTTTGCCTCTCCTTCAAATACCAAATGCAACAGTTACTTTGCTCTAATCCCCCCTCAGGGGGAGTCCTCATGAGACTCTCTAGTACATGCCTGGCCTCCCGGTCTCCTTTACGCTTACCCTCCATTGCCCATGATGCTGAAACTCTTACAGAAAGCCAGTCGGCTGGGGAGCAAAATGATCCTCATTGCCCCATTCTGGCCTCGTCAAACATGGTTCCCGTACCTGTGGTCTCACCTGATTCATCCACCATGGATTCTGGATCCACTCACGGATCTCATTACTCACCCTCTGGGTCTTCCAGCCCCCAACCTGGTCAACCTCACGCTGACTGCTTGGTTGCTCCAGTTCCACTCCTGATAAGGACTCCCGGAATCTCCTCACCAGTCAAAGCCATCTTAGTAGCAGCACATAAACCTTCCACCAGAAGAGTCTATCGAAGTAAGTGGAATTGTTTCTCCATCTGGGCGGAGCACCATCATTTGGATCCTTTCACGGTGCCTCTTATGTCAGTTTTGGATTTTCTAACTACCTTTTTTCATTAAGGGGCTAGCTGCTCTACAGTCAAGGTACAACTAGCAGCGATTTCGCATTATCATGTAGGGCATGAATTGGGCCGTCTAATTAGTTCCAAGCTTTGTAAAGCTTTCCTCAAGGGTACCTTCCTTCTCAGACCTCCGGTCAGGGAGGTAGTATCCCCATGGGATTTGTCTTTGGTTCTCCAAGCCTTGACTAGCCCCCCTTTCGAGCCAGCGGCTACGACTGATCTTAAATACCTCTCTTGGAAGACGGCCTTCTTGGTGGCCATTACTTCAGCTAAAAGGGTCTCTGAACTTCAGGCTCTATGTGTTAAACCACCGTATTTAGCCTTCCATCCAGATAGAGTTTACCTCAGGATCAATCCGTCCTTTCTGCCTATGGTATCTTCGGAAGCTAATATTAATCAATCTATTAATCTTCCTGTGTTCTTTCCCAGTTACCAGAACAAAGGAGAGTGCAAACTGCATTCCTTGGATGTGCACAGACAGTTACGCTTTTATATTCATCGAACTGCTGGTCATAGGCAATCTGACCAGTTGTTTGTCTCCTTTGCCAAAACAAGTTTAGGCAAGTCAATTTCTAAAGTTACACTATCACGGTGGATAGCTAGTTGTATCCTCTTAGCGTATCAGAGTTCGGGAAGGCCTGCACCTCAGGAGTCCGAGCTCATTCTACTAGGGCCGTCGCTACTTCGGCAGCTTTTAAATCTAGGGTTCCCTTAGATGATATTTGTTCCGCAGCCACTTGGGCCTCATCTCATACCTTTATCAGCCATTACAAACTGGATGTTGTCTCCAGAGGTAGGGCATCCTTTGGCTCTGCAGTGCTCCGGAATATTCTTCCATAAAGTCCACCCAGGATTCAGGTAGCTGGGGACTCTGTCCCAAAGGTTGCTGACAAATGAAGTTCCTACTTCAGATTAAGAAGTTATGTACTCACCATAACATTCCATCTGAGTAGGTATCTTCATTTGTCTGCAACCATCCCCCCCCTCCTTCCCCCTGACCTATAGGATCTGTCTTGGATAAGCCCCTTCCGGGGCACAATAACAATGCTTATATCGGGCAAACTTGATCTGAGGTTAGTCAGGGTTGGCAGGGGATTATGGGTAAAGGGAGGAGCTAGGAGTTCGGATCTATGCTGTGGTAAAAGTTGTCGGCTCGGATCCGAGATCGGATCCATATCCCAAAGGTTGCAGACAAATGAAGATACCTACTCAGATGGAACGTTATGGTGAGTACATAACTTCTTATTTGCTTTTTAACTCCTGCCCTTTACTTACCAGTTAAGCATGAACTTTACAAAGCCATGCTTTAATGCTGCTTATTCATGTTGCACATTGTGACATGTTCTGCTTCATATTATGTACCATGCCATCAGATGTATGCTGTAACATGTTCTGCTGCATATTATGTACTATGTCATCAGCTGTACACTGTAACATGTTCTGCTGTATATTATGTACCTTGTCATCAACTGTATGCTGTAACATGTTTTGCTGCATATTATGTACCATGTCATCAGCTGTATGCTGTAACATGTTCTGCTGAATATTATGTACCATGTCATCAGTTGCATACTGTGACATATTCTGCTGGACATTATGTATCATGCCTTCAGCTTCACACTGTGACATGTTCTTCTGCGTGTTATGTAACATGCTGTCAGTTGCACACTGTAACATGTTCTGTGACCTGACATCCTGAAATAGTGGATCTATATCTGTTTTCTTGTAGTTTTACATTATTATTTATATATTATTCCTTATTTTAGCAATGACTTGAACCCTAGTTTGCACTGAATTTGTAATCTGAAACTAGATCTAAAGTATAAATAAATGTAATAAATTGGTAGTCCTTGTGGGGGGTCATTTATCTGCACTCTCCCATTCTACTTTATTCTGATTGCCCTGTAGCTCCATTATAATTTGTCCATTCCTTCTAAGAGTATGCTCATCTGCATTATTAGACAGACACAGTGCAATACTGCTTCCTTCACACTTGTAGAATCACATTGATTATAATCTGAAGAGATGATGGACTCTAGTCTGTGCACACCTCTCTGAGTTCATGCATGGTAGCTAAAGCATCGCAGTACTCAGGGTATTATACTTTAGAGTATGGATATTTAGTATGATGTGGTTGAAAGATATGTGTGGATGGGAGGCAAAGTCTGCCATGTGATATTAAATACAAAATAGAAGGAGAGTGTTGTTTTTTATTGCCTGCTGCACAGTTTTTAAGTGTATTTTTATTGCTATTAACTAATCTGCATGGGTAACTGATTTGTTTGCAGTTAAAAAAAGCATTCTGTAGAGTCTCATTGCTCCTTTATCAGTTTAAAAACTTTCATTTTGTGGCTTTCTGTAGTGCTTACTCTCTATAGGATAATAGCTTTAGTATGTCCTAGTCAGAATTGTTGGCTCTGGACTTGTTTGTTTATACAGTGATTGTCCAAAGCACATGAACAGGCCATCTTGAATTAGCTGAAGCCTTTCTTTACCTGGGCTAGATTGTGTTAATTGGCTGCTGGCTAGTGGTGGCTGGTTCTTTTGTGTTCTTGTAAAAAAAAAAAAAAAAAAAGTTGTCTTAAGGTTGTATCTTCTGGTATTTAAGCCCTAACTTTGAGAGGGTTTCTGTCTATACACACTGAGCAGAGTGGAGGAGAGGTGTTGACTACAACTGTTAGCTGAGATATATAAGTACCCTGTTTTTTTCGATTATTTATACAGATTATTGTTTCTAGCAATTAATATATAGTACTTTTTATTGCCTGCTGCACAGTTTTTGATTGTATTTTTATTGCTATTAACTAAGCTGCACAGGTAACTGATTTGTTTGCAGTTAAAAAAGTATTCTGTAGAGTTTCATTGCTCCTTTATTCTGTTTAAAAACTTTAATTTTGTGGCTTTCTGTAGTGCTTACTCTCTATAGGATAATAGCTTTAGTATGTCCTAGTCAGAATTGCTGGCTCTGGGCTTGTTTGTTTATACAGTGATTGTTCAAAGCACATGAACAGGCCATCTTGAATTAGCTGAAGCCTTTCTTTACCTGGGCTAGATTGTATTAATTGGCTGCTGGCTAGTGGGGGCTGGTTCTTTTGTGTTCTTGAAAAAAAAAAAAAAAAGTTGTCTTAAGGTTGTATCTTCTGGTATTTAAGCCCTAACTTTGAGAGGGTTTCTGTCTATACACACTGAGCAGAGTGGAGGAGAGGTGTTGACTACAACTGTTAGCTGAGATATATAAGTATCCTGTTTTTTTCAATTATCTATACAGATTATTGTTTCTAGCAATTTATATATAGTACTTTTTATTGCCTGCTGCACAGTTTTTGAGTGTATTTTTATTTCTATTAACTAATCTGCACGGGTAACTGATTTGTTTGCAGTTAAAATGCATTCTGTAGAGTCTCATTGCTCCTTTATCTAACTAAAAACTTTCATTTTGTGGCTTTCTGTAGTGCTTACTCTCTGTGGGATAATAGCTTTAGTATTGTTGTCCCTACCCTCCCTCCCTGTTGGTGTCTTGCTGTTATACTTGGTGGCTTTGCAGTTGCCCGCTCCTACTGTAAATCTGATCTGGGACACTCCTCCCAGTCTACTGTCATTAGCTTATTCTACCTAATGCAGAGAGAACATTTGATAAGGCCTTCTGTTTCTCCTTTTTCCCTTTCAAAAAAAAATAAATAAATTTTTGCCTGAATCTCCTTGGTTCTGACTGTGCTTTTCAAACATTTTTAAAATATAGAGTATATTTTAGACCATAACTGCGGTGGTGGTACTGCGGTATCTTTGTTGCCTCACAGTAAGATGTCCTGTTCGATTCTCAGCTAAAGCATCTTCTGTGTGGAGACGTGTGAATGGGCGTACATTTGTTGAAGGTTGTGCGTCAGGGCTGGCAACTCGGCACTTAAAAATCTACTGCCAATCATTAGCAGACCAGAGTTCCGCTGTGGCGACCCCTAACCGGGAAAAGCCGAAAGACACAACAAGAGTATATTTTAGAGCATTTATTATAACTGTAATTGCCTTAATATTGCTACAACTCAAGTGTTCTAGGTTGCACTGCATCTGAAGTGTTTGTGTGTTTTAGCTGATTTTCTATATATATATATAGACTTCTCTGTATATGTAGACTGGCTACTTATTCTGCTGTGTTACTACCTCTTAAATCATTTTTCAGTTGTGCACTTGACTTGCTTCATTTAAAAAGTTTTAAATAGCTTATTTTGTAGAGTTTTAAGTGCATTTACTGTTTAGGACTACACACTTAAGTGTGTTAGCCTTTTCTGTGTTTATTTACTGTATTGTTGCATTGTTTAGCCTGTTTCAACAAAAAAAATACTATCTTGTTTGCTCATTTCCCACATTTTCTAGCCAGTCCATATCCCAGGCTTTGCTTGTCTCAGGACTTTATTTTCTGTGCTCAGAGCTATCCAGACTTTGCTGTGGTAGTGGGAAGTCCTACTGCTTACCAGTGGGACTGTTGAGCATTGTACTGCCTATCTAACACTAGAGGAGTGGTTTCCAGCTCTGAAATTGTAATTTTATTAGCCTTTTTGGGCTGATTTCTATCCCTTTCAACTTTCTGGCGTAAAAATGCATGTGTTTGCACATTTTTCACATCATGCAGCACTGCAAGGCTACAGTTAAACTATTCCAGGTGCCAGAAAGTCTGCTCTTCAAATTTTCCCTTATAACTAGCTGGTTTCTCAGTAGTAGCACTAAAATCTGAACACCTGTGACTAGCACTTGCTCTAGAACCTGCTGGAATGCACTAGGAAGCCTGAAACTGATTCAAGCACTCAGCTCTCCTTGTCAATAAGGAGAAATTAATCATAGGCACTAAACAGCCTATAATTGCAGAGTACCTTGCAAAGGTAAGAGAAAACAGTTCTTAAACTTTACAAAAAAGCACCTAAACAGGCATGTCCAAGGGTCAGCTTCCGGTGATTTCTCCTGTCCACCTGGTGAATCTGGGCATACTGGAGCAGTGTGGCAACTGCCTCATGTACACAGACAATCCTCTCTTCCTACCACCCAACACTACAACCTGCGAGAGATGTACTTACATAGCCAAACTGGAAGCTAAGCTCTGTCCGGCCAAGATTGTGCTAGACAGTCAAGACCTGCATTACACCTCAAGCAACTCATAGCCCTTACAAACCCACACCATCAACACCCACACATAGCAACACTAAACCCACATATGCGGAGGCCCTTAACATTAACCTGCCCAAGCAACAAGGACCTTCGAAGCTGAAATGCAAACAAACACCAGTCACAACCAAAGTGACACATAGCTCACAACACCAGTGTGCCACCCAACAACAGTCCATAAGGCAAGACAATATACCCAACACTTTAGTCATAGGTGACTCTATAGTCAGGCACAATGATGTCCCACTCACTAGGCTGAACAAGGAGAAAATTACAGTTAGCTGCCTGTCAGGTGCCAGGATCCACCACATAATGCATGCACTCAAGTCACTCCACAACAAGTACAAATACGACTCTGTCATTGTCCATGCTGGAGTGAATGACTTGAGACGTACCTCCCTGGACTACATGAAAAGAGACATGGAAGAGCTCTTGGATCATGTGACCCAGGCAGGTATGACCCTAGCCCTGAGTAGCATCCTGCCTTCACCCAGAATGATACCACAGTATAAGGACAAAATGATTGACTTCAACAATTGGCTAAGCTTCTGGTGTCATTCAAAGGGGATCCAGTATTTGTCTGCCTGGGAAGACATGATCGACAAACCACGATGCTTTGACAGAGATGGTCTGCACCTGTCACCCCTGGGATTCAGGTTACTGGCTAAAGCTCTTGCCACCCCTATAGTGCCTTTTTTAGGCAAGGTTCAAAGGATAAAACCACCACCGTAACAGATACAAGCATGCAATTCTGAAGGTAATGCTACTCAATGCTAGAAGTCTAAACCTCAAAATGGACTCTCTCGAGGCACTCCTAAAAATGGAGAACATCGATATCTGTGCAGTAACTGAGACCTGGTTCAAGGCTTCAGAGAGCACCCCTGCAGTAGCAGGCTACAATTCTTATCACACTTTTCGGCCACAAAACCAAGACCGAAACACTAAAGGTGGAGGAGTGTCCACATTCACCAAGGATATTCACACCTCCAGGCTAGTTGCACAACACAATGCATCTGAAATTCTCCAGGTGCAACTAACACTAGGTAAGACTGCAATCCAAATTGTAGCTTGCTACAGATCCCCCACGATGCCCCAAGAGTCTCACTACACCTTTCTAAACATACTGGAAAATATTAAGATACAACCAAACACCCTAATACTAGGTGATTTTAACTACCCTGCCATTCATTGGGAAAACTATTCGGGTACCAACTCCTTTTCCCAACGGTTTGTGGAATTCATAAATTCCAATGCCCTGGCTCAACTAATCAATTGTCCCACCAGGGGAGCCAATATCCTAGACCTAGTCATTACCAACATGGGAGATAGATGCTCCACACCAGTGGTCACCCCCTCATTGGTCAGGTCTGACCATAAGCAAATCACCTTTGACATCCACATCCCACCCCCACCCCCCAGTAAGGAAACCTCCTTAAAAAACTTCTCCAAAGGCAACTTCATGCTGCTGAAGTCAGAAGTGACAAACTTCACAACACCCATGCAGACAAGATCTGGAAGTTCGACTGCAGAATCCTACACTAAGGCACTGTATGAGCACATCCACTCGTGCATGAATCGTGCCATCCCAAATAGAACCAAGATGCTCTTCTCCAAAAAACGGAAGCCAATCTGGTGGTCCCCTGCTATAAACAAACTATACAACAGAAGGAAGAAACTATTGCAGAAAAGAGGAAAATCCCAGGATGCAAAAAACTCCCTCACCAGCCTCAGTAAGAAGCTGAGATCTCTCATAAAATCCTCAAAAGCTAGTTACGAAAATAAAATTGCCAAAGATTCCAAAGACAACCACAAGGCATTCTATAGTTATGTGAAGAATCTAAATGGCAATGCTCAGATCTGCTCTGAGCTACAACAGAGTGGCATTAAATATACTGATCTCAAGGATATTGCCAATATCCTGGCAGATCGATTTAGTGACAACTTCACCCCCCTCTCACCCCCTAAAGGGCCCATCTCAATACCAAAAGATTGCCAAATTCCGATAATCATGGCCACACAGGTAGAAACTGCACTCTCCAAAGCTAAGAATACAGGATCCATGGGACCAGATGACATCCCAGGCTGTGTACTACATGAACTACAAAATGAACTGGCACCTCACCAAAGTGTCATGTTTAATCATAGCCTCACCTCAGGCTTTGTGCCCACTGAGTGGTGCACAGCTACAGTTATCCTGCTCCACAAGGGAGGATCCACCTTGGATCTTGGGAACTACCATCCCATCAGTCTGACAAGCCTGATCTGCAAGGGCATGGAACGCATTATCATGGAACTTATAAACAAAGACATTGGCAACCTTCAAACACTGGACCCCACCCAGTTTGAGTTTGGGAAGGGCCGATCTTGTCTCCTGAATCTGATTGACTTCTTTGAATCAGTCTCCAGAGCTGTGGACGAGGGTAAGGTGGTCCACACAGCCTTTCTGTACCTTGCCAAGGCCTTCAACACCATCCCCCACTCTGGAATCATAGATAAACTTACTAAGCTGGACATAAATCCCTACGTCACTCGATGGGTTGCCAGCTGGCTTACTGACAGTACCCAGACTGTAAAAGTAGCCGACTCCAAATCCAACTCCAGACAAGTGACAAGTGCAGTACCTCAGGGTTCAGTCCTGGGACCATTCTTGTTTTGCATCTACTTCTCTGAAGTACAGGCCAACACTAAGGGACTCTGGCTAGCAAAGTTTGCAGATGACTGCAAACTGGGAGCCATTATTGAATCCCCAAATGATGTTAATATTCTACAAAAAGGCCTTACAGAAACAGATGCCTGGTGCCAGAGCCATGGGCTCAAGCTTAATGCCAAGAAATGTATAGTTATCCCCTTTGGAAAAAAACATGTACCCATGAATTACCACATAGGTGGCAGGACGTTAAACATCAAAAGTGTGATGAGAGACTTAGGGACACAGGTGGACAGTAGTCTCACTTTCGATAACCACATTGCCACAACAGTCAGGAAATCCTTCTATGTGGCGCACCTCATCACTAAGGGGCTTTTCATCCAGAAAAAAGGAGGTCATTGTCCCACTGTACTCATCCCTCATTAGACCCATTATAGAGTATAATGCCCCATTTGGTATGTACCTCACAAGACATCTGCAACAGCTGAAAAGGCCACAGAAATGCCTCACTAAAAGAATAACAGGCCTAAAGCAGATGCCATATGCTGACCGTCTAAAAAAACTCCAGCTATACTTTGTGGCATATTGTCTACTCAGAGGCAATCTCTGCTTAACATGCAAGGCCATGTCAAACCCTGAGCTGTTGGACATGCTACACTTAAAGAAATCCCAATCCCACAGAGCCACACTCTCCAGGGATCTAAACCTTGTCATCACAATGAACAGAACATGCTGGAGGGATAGGTTCCTGAACCAGAGACTACCCATACTCTGGAATAGACTGCCCATACATGTCAAGCAGAGCACCTCATTGGCCCTCTTCAAAAGGAACCTTGATGATTGGATGGGAGATAGGAAATTCACCCTGGGGATCATGTCAGTCGGCCTGCTAGACAGGGGCCCAGAGAAGTAAATATTGTGGGAAGAAATATCCAGGGAATTGGGAATTGTTATGGCTAGGCTTGCATAGGCCCTAGGGCCGATAACCTAGTACCAACCTATGCACCTATGAACCTATGAACCTATGAACCTATGAATACTTTCTAGCTAATGTAAAAAGTCAATTTTCTGCATGATGAAAGAGATTTGGAATCCTGCTCTGATTGGTAGTGTGACGCCCATGCCCTGGCCCAGCAATCAAGGAGCCTCAGTCCTCACCACTAACACCAGAGAGGGCATCTCATATAGGAAAAAGGATAACAAATATACACAGTAAAGTGCAATTGCCCTTAAGAGCACACAGAGATCACAGTCAGTCTGGGGCTTGTTTCTCCCTTGCTCTCCAGGTCCCCAATAAGACTTCCCACTGACACAGCTATAGGGTTCAGATCTCAGCCTAGCTGGCAAGCCAACCTCCAGTACCCTCTCTGTCCAACCAGTGCTTTGTGTCCCTGCCCAAGTAGCTGACACACACTCACACTTTGAGATAAGTATTTATACAACTTCACAGACACTCCTGGGAAAGACTGACACCGATTCTCCAGCTGTGCCCCTTTACCCAGACTACACAGTAGTAATTACTGCCACCACCAACTAATATTTATCATCTACTAAAAGGCCCTTAAAAAGGGGTGTCCAGTTATTACTGTGCAATATTATTATCCAATAGTAGTGTAACTTAAGCAATCAAGGCTTATTAAGGGCTTAGTATAGGATCAGGTATAAGCATGCAATGTACTCTAGAGCTTAACGTATCTCTACACAAACCAGCCACAGTTAAAAGGTTTTAAAATATTTAATAATAAATACTAAAAACACAAGACAATACTACTATACCACAGTGCTATTCAAGAGTTCAGAGTTCACACAAAAACTTAAAATAATTCAGTAGTACAGTTCCGACATAACAGAAAAACACTTAGTCTAATCTTTTCTAATTCCTAACTATTGCTACAAGAAAACACACTTCTAGGATAACTTACTTAAGAGAGCATAAGGCAGTGCTGATGAGTTGAATGTCCAAGATCAAAATGTTTTTAGTCTATCTCTGAGCAATAGTTTTTAAAATTACTAACAAACATTTCTGCTGGGCCCTCCTAAATTACATCATGTTTGACACTTAGGTTTCCCAGTATAACATTACATCATGTTGGCACTTAGCCTGGAGTTCCCAGGCCAACAGGCTACATTATTTAACAATCTAACACCATTCTCAGGAATCTACAATAATAAAAGACATTGACATGTACACTCTAGTAATTATTCCTTAAGTTAAAACAATAGAAAGAATGTGCCAGGCCAGGCAGACTGACTCTGAGCTCAACAGATCAAAGAACATACAAGACATAATTTTAATTTCAAAGAACATATGTGAAATGCTTGACTTAGTTTTCTTTATAGCAGATGGCAATGTTGCTACAATCTTGAAGTTCAACATTTTAGTTTTTTCTTTCATTTAGAAAATAAGCCTGTATTTTACATTTATATTTTCAAATGCCAGAATTATGTATCAGATTCTATTTGACTAGGCTGGCAGCCTTCACCCTTCTCTACCAGTCTTCACAGGTAGTACTTATGAGTTCATAGTATTTCACCATTCAGAGATACATCATCATTAGGACAGTTGCCATAAATATTTTCAGAGTTTCAGCATGGATTTTCATAACATCAGCAAACTTCCAGCATGAATTTTACTTTTTCTTGCTCTATATTCTCTATTGTGACAAACTGTTGCTGCTGTGACTTCAACTAATATCATATAGCAGAAACGTGATCTTGGTATTACAATTTGTATTCTAATATTTAGTCAGTTTGTATTCTAATATTCCATTATTTCTTAAATAGCTATAGTAATTTATTATTTTTCTTGTTTCTAGGATCAATTTTTATGGAGAAGCCTTGGACATACATGAATGATTCTCCTACATTTACACTTCTTGTAGAAGCTAAGGATGATGGACAACCATCTCTATATACCATTGCTGCTGTAGAAATTCAGGTTTTTGACATAAATGACCATGCCCCACAATTTACTCAAGCAGAGTATCATCTTATGATTGATGAGAACGCAACAGTTGGCGGAACCTTCCTCTTACTTTCAGCTAATGATAGAGACTGGGCTCGTGACAATATCTTTGCAGATTATTATATCATAAGTGACAATGAAAATAAATTCTCCATTGAAACCACTACTGTTCTTTCAGAGCATCCTTATAAAAGAGTGGCTAGTCTTCTACTGCTGGGTGCTCTTGACCGAGAGACTTGCTCTAACTACAGTTTGACCATCCTTGTTTCTGATCGTGGAGCTCCACCTCTGAACACGAGCACAGTCGTACTGATAACGGTACTTGATATTAATGATAACACTCCAGAATTTACCAATTTGACCTATAGCATTCAAGTCAATGAGAGTTCTCCTGTAGAAACCCTCCTCATTCAAGTTTCTGCAAGTGATGATGATGAGGGAGTTCATGCAGATTTAACCTATATGATCATTTCAGGGAATGAGAAGGGACATTTTAAGCTGAACTCTAGATCTGGTCTTCTTCATTTAGTACAGCCTTTAGACTATGAAGAGGACTCAGAATTCATATTGTCAATTCAAGCGACTGATGGAGGAACAGCAAACAGAAATATAGCTTTTTCAGTTCTAATTGTCAGTGTGCTGGATGACAATGACTATACACCATTTTTCATATTTCCTACTTTGAAATGTTCAGTACATGAGAATCTGCCATCATTCAGTCCAGTCTGTATGGTTAATGCTCTGGATTTTGATGCTGGCCCTTATGGAGAACTGTCCTACTCCATTGAGTCGGTATGCCATTTTAGTGTCAAAGCCTATGGGATACAAGCAGGGACAGACTTATTTACAATAGATTCCTTAACTGGAGAGCTTTACACAAAGCAAATGTTCAACTATGAAGTAAGAAATGAATACTGTCTGGTTGTTCGGGCTAAAGATAAAGGTGGTAAAACTGCAACTGTGTTTGTTCAAGTGCATATTAATGGAGTTGATGAATTTGATCCAGTGTTTTCACAAGCCAATTATTTTTTTAATTTACCTGAAAATTTTGAATTAGGCCAGTCAGTTGGTCAAGTGCTGGCTACAGATGAGGATGGTGGAGTAGATGGAGTTATTTTTTATACTTTGTTTAAGCATTCTCAGCATTTTGCAGTAAACAAAACTAGTGGCATCATATATATCACTGCAACTCTTCACATGACACAAAACAGTGTAAAAATGAAGCAACCAATAGAAAAACTGTGGATAAGAGCACACAGTCCTAGACTAGATTCCAGATCAACAACTTGCAATGTTGCTGTTAACATTTCTAGGTCATTACAGGCCAGCATAAGATCCACAGTGCATGGCCTTTTGATTAGTCTTACAGTCTCACTGGCTGCATTTGTGTTGCTGGGCATTAGCCTTGCTGGACTTATTGTTAGATACAAAACAAAGTATGCAAATAGTTTTAATGGAAAGAAAGAAATATCACGTTTTTCTATTGCAGAAGATAACATAAATGACAGAAATGTCATTAGGTGTACTCCTGGAGGACAGCCATTCAGTAACAATGAAATGCAGGCGTGCACAATGCTTTTAAACTCACTCCAGCAGCCAACACAAGTAGACATTCAGAGTATAAAAGAGGTTCAGAATCCCAGTAAACATTCTGGATCCAGTGGCCGAGGTTCTTCAGAAGAAGTGACTCCAGAGGATGAGGAAATTAAATGGATTAATGAACATCCACTGAGAAAGATCTGTGATTCTGGCCTGAATGAGAGAGCCTCACATCTACCAGACTCTGGAATTCCGCAAGAGACAGACCAAATGTCTATGCAATCAGATGAAGCAGATGATATTGCCATGGTAGAATGTGTAGGCAGCATCCACAGCTTTCATGATTGCAGCAGGGGAGAGAAATGTGGTACCAGCTGTATTAAAAATCTAAGTATAACAGAAAAACGAGAGGAGGAAGAAAAGAAAGGAATATGTCTGAACATGAACAGAACAAAGGATTCTGTTTTCATTGCAGATGCACAAATCTCAGTACACCATGCAATTATGTCTCTTTTGACTGGTAATGAGGAATTACATGGTAGTTATAACTGGGATTACTTGCTCAACTGGGAACCAAAGTTTCAGTCACTGGCCTTAGTGTTTAGAGACATTGCAGAGCTAACAGATGAAAATGTACAGCAGCATTCTGAAAAGGAAGACTCAACTGCACTAACGTTTCCCCCACCTTTGATAACATCTGTAGCCCAGCCAGGTATAAAAGCCATTCCTCCCAAGATGGCAACTGCAGTACTCATGCCCACTTTACCAAAATGTCAGGAGTCATGGCCGGCCCACAGTGCAGGATGTATAACCTCAGCCATGACTCCTAGCTTCTCACCATCGCTTTCACTGCTCACCCCCAATACTCTAACAGTGAGTCCATTTATAGGAGATGCGGGTGTTTCTGTACCTTCCTTTGCAATGGTGTCTCGTGAATGTATGTGTGAAGATGATGAAATTCAGTTATGAATTCTTAAATATTTTGTTAAAACTTAGAAAGCTTTTATATTAGCCTCTAGACTTATGTACATAATTTTATATTTAATTTTATATATTAAGTAATATTTTCCATAGTATGAAAATTCAAAAGAATACATAATACCCATTGTGAACCATTTATTAGGGACTTACTTACATAATTTAATATTTTATTTTGTATGTCAAATAATATTTATCAGATTAGGAACATTAGAAAGGATAAATATAGTATAATGACTTTTAATAATATTAAAACTAATAAAAGTTTTTAAGTCTATGACTGGTATCTTAAGGTTAAAGGTATACAGTTTAACATTTTTTCTTTTTTAACATGGAATTGTATGACTACACGTGGACTATGTTCTTGTGTAATCCTGACGCACTATCATGGATGTAAGTGTCTGAATATTGAGCAATAACTACCATGGTACTGTGAATTTAGAAAAACAAAGATTGCCTTAATGAGAGAGTCTTTGCATCCCTTGTGAAAACCTTATATATTTAGAATCACTGCTGCCATTAAACGTTAGATGCCATGCAAGTATTTTATTTATATCCCTCTCTGTAAGCTTAATGATAGGTCATGATAATGTGAATAGGATACATAACTTTTTTATTTTGGGGGGGGTGCAGCAGAATATTAATGTACATGAAAGAGCTACTTACAACAGTCAGTCTAGATTCATTACTAAACCTGGCATGCCAAAAGGAAAAAGAAAAACCTATGCTAAACTTAATTTTTTTACCTCAAGATGTAATATTGTAGTTAGGTGCATGATTTTAGGCTTTGGGTCAGATGAGCAGCCTGTACTCTCAGAGGCAGGCATTGTGGGGATTGCGGTGAGCAACACTTGAGTTATCGTCTTTGTTCCTTGAGGACAGCGCAGAAAGGCATTCGTAAGTGAATTCCCTAAAGTGCACATTGCCTGCCAGTCTCTATGAGAGGTTATGCTGCTGTGGTGATGAAGTAAGGCAGTGGTATATCAGTTTTAGGGCCAGGAATAAGAGAAGTTCTCTTGATCTTTTGAAATATCCATCAGCTCAATGGTTCTCATGGCACTTTTATCTTGGTTTGCCTTTCTTGTTTAAATAGGTGTTTTGGTTCTACCATTTGTTGTCCCAAAGTGTACTAGGATTAAGCTAAAGCATAAGTCCATATCTCTCATCGTGATGGTTGAAATTATCTGGCAGGTATTGCCTTTTGATTGATGTTAGCTCACAAATGTGTTTCCTGGACAGTATACAGAGTTGTTGGAGTGAGTTAGTCAGTATTTTTCTTGCAGTAGCAGAGCATTCTGGATAAAAAAAAAATATTTCTTCAACTTTATGCTGTTGCATCAGTAGCACATCAGACAAATTCCATTGCAAAGTTAGGCATTCTGCTTGCAGTATCTAACAGGCAATTTACCTTTATGGGAAATAGAGAACTCCTAAGGCTGATTTAGCACAGATATCCAGTAGACTGTGTACTTGTACAAATGATGAGGTAACTTGGTATAACAGATATGTTTCATTTCAATATACGTAACTTCCTTCCTGTGATAGCCAAGAACATACCTCTCAACCTCTTAGAGCAAGAAACCTGGACAAAGCCATAAATAAAAGGGGAAAAAGGCACAAAATACGGACAGTTTTCAAATATTGCTCTTACAAACTTATGAAGTTATGCAAAAGATGATAAAAATGCCAGACAACCAAACTGAAAGCAGATGAAATTTAATAAAACCAGACAAATAAAAACAGATAAGTGTTTTGGGATGTATTTCCTTCATCAGATTATATGCTGAATAAAACTTGAAGCATTTAAACAAAAAAGAACCAATCACAATTTAGTAATGGGGTCTCCGCCCCTTCAAAACCCGTTTTATAGGTGATGAAGTGAATACATCCCAAACGCACTTATCTGTTTTTATTTGTCTGGTTTTATTAAATTGTGTCTGCTTTCAGTTTGGGGGTCTGATGTTTTTATCATCATTTGCATAGCTGTCTGAGTGGTACACCTGACCTTCAGTGTCTATTCCTCTATTTTTGTATTTTGTTAAACTTATAACATTGATAGAATAAGAGGTTTTGCATTAATATGAATTTTCTAAAGGGTATGAAGTCTGAAACTCACATCTGTTATTATTTTCTAATATCAGCCTTTAATGATTTGCCACTAAATTGCCAGAAAACCACAATTTTATGAAAAACGGATCAAAAATCTGAGGCAAAAATCTTGGTAATCTCTAGAAATCTGTACAGTTGAGAGGTATGTCCAAGAGGGAGGTTACAGCTTACTGCCTCACAAAAAACAAAGAAAACAAACAAAAAAGGCCTATCAAAATATTTTCTTTTTACATACGAGAGATGGTAAAGTGGGGATGCATGCTTGTAGATGCTTATTTTTAAAAATAGGAGATGCAAAATAGGTCTTAATCCCATAGCATGATTTTTGTTCTGGTTTTAATAGTACATATTGGACAGGTTATGGTGCATCTTTGTGGCTGACCATGGACTGAGCTTTGAATCCTCAGGATACCATACCGTTACCTGTTTCATCTTTGATAATACCACTCTGCACTCCTTAACTCATACTTCACAAAAATAGTTCACACATTTAGCTATTAGCTGCTTCATGTTTCCAGCCTAACAGTTTTTAATTTCCTTAGTTTACTGTCATGGCATTTAAATAGGTTCAAAGGTAATTAGCTGTGTATTAGGATAACAACCATCGGCACCTTTTTAAGCCTAATCATGCATCCCAAATCTCTGACCATTTCTGGAACCCTTGGTAGGTATAAACAGGGACTTGGGAGATGAACCGTTTACAGGCTGCCTGTGCCTATTAGATATAGATGCCAAACCAGGGATGAATTTCCTGTTCCCCATCCAATTGACCAAGTTACCCTTGAATTAGGTTAGCAAGGAACTCTGCTTCACATGGATGGGGAACCTATTCTAGTGTAATATGTGAATCATTCCACAAAAAAAAAAAAAAAAAAAAAAATTATACAACATCTAAAAGATATTAAAAGTTTACTCTGACTTTGACTTTGATATTATATCTTTTCTGAACCATGATACTTTGGAAATGGACTGGATCAGGGATATGAAAGTTGTACTTCTATTATATTCTGCTTAGATTTTTTTTCATACAATGCATCTCCCTAGCCCTTTGTTCGCTGTCTTCCAGTTTTGCATTCATTAGCTATTACAGTCCTCAAGAGTATATTCCTGGCATAAAGTTTTAGCTTTTTTTTCTTCTAAGCAACAATTCTTTTGGGCTATTACATGTATCTACATTATAGTTCTCGGTATTATTTTTTTGTACAGACACTTGATGAAACGCTATAAACCAAGGAGGTTATTCCAAAAAAAGCATAGTATGACTGCATGGTAGTAAATATTAATGTGTTAGCAAATTTCACCATAACTGGCAGCATATTGTGGTCATGCTGGACACAATACTGCATAAGAAATCTTTGTAGATGTGATAACGACAGTAAGCATGCTGCTGGACTGACAGTGCTATGACTAATCACATGACCCAATGGACAGTTACATGCAGGCAGTGTTCACATGTGCATCAGAGCACACACAGGCACATGGAGCAGCCCATACAAGGTTACCACAGTGAAGTGCCAAGACAGTTTATTATGTAAATACAGAGGAAATGAGAAGATAGCCAAAAAACAAGGAAGACGAGGTCCAGCCGACAGAAGTTTATTCACAGCGTACATTGCACCATACCATTTGACCTAGGTTTTGTCCGAATACTCAGACTTCTTCAGAATGCCATGATACTGTTACAAACCACTTAAATAGACAGTGCAATCAATCAATGAATAAATTAACAATTCAATTAAGATTCAATTAAAACACTTAAAATATAACCAATACTATCAAACATTAAACTACCTTACAATATATATGATTATTAACATTATACAATGAAAATAAAAAATGAATTGCATTGTTTAAATAGAAAACACACATCTACAACTTAAATAATTTTATAAATTTAAGTAACAATATATATATGTAATATAATTTAAATAAAAATGAAAATATGTATGTATGTTAGATGTATATATATATATGTATATAACTTATATATTAAAACATAAATGTTGTTAAAAGTGCTTAACTTGACATAAAATTTAAATCTATGTATAAATACTATTATTTAATACCTGTAATAGGTTCATAGGTTCATACTAGGCTATCTGCCCTAGGGCATTTATAAGCCTAGCCAGAATGTGTTTGGCTTTTGCCACCCATTTTAAATTTATTTTGCTATGCCCTTTTTCGAGGTTAGTATACTGTGCCTCTGTCTAACAGTGACACAGAAGTGATACCCGGGGTAAACCTACGATCTCCCATCCACTCATCAAGATTCCTCTTGAAGAGAGTCAATGAGGGACTCTGCCTAACTTGGACTGGGATTTTATTCCAGAGTGAAGGGAGCCTCTGGGTTATGAATCTGTCCCTCCAGCATGTCCTATTTATTTCAGTGCTGAGGTTCAAGTCTCTCGAGCACGTAGCTCGATGAGATTTGGATTTTCTGAGGTGCAGCATGTCCATTAATTCCGGGTTGGACATGGCTTTATACGTTAGGCACAGATCGCCTCTGAACAGGCAGTATGCCACAGAGTAGAGCTGGAGTTTCTTTAACCGGGCAGCATATGGCATCTGTTTGAGCCCTTTGATCCTCTTGGTGAGGTACTTTTGGGGTCTTTCCAGTTGCTGCAGGTGTCTGGTAAGGTACATCCCAAAAGGGGCATTGTACTCAATTATGGGCCTGATGAGGGATGAGTAAAGAGGCACGATGACCTCCCCTGATCTAGATGTGAATCCCTTCATGATTAGGTGGGCTATATAAAATGTTTTTCTAACCACTTTGGCCACGTGGTTGTCAATTGAGAGATTGCTATCAACTTGGGTCCCCAGGTCCCTAATTACTTCTTCTGTACTTAATGTATTACCACCTATGTGGTAATTTGTGGGCACTTTGTTTTTGCCAAAGGGGATGACTATACACTTTTTGGCATTTAGCTTGAGGCCATGGCTCTGGCACCAGTTGTCTGTTTCTATGAGGCCCTTTTGGAGGATGCTTGTGTCAGCTGGAGAGTCGATTATGGCGCCCAGTTTGCAGTCATCTGCTAACTTGGTTAACCACAGTCCTTCCGTGTTGGCCTGTACCTCTGAGAAATATATACCGAACAAGAGAGGTCCCAGGACTGAGCCTTGTGGGACACCACTTGTAACTGGTTTGGAGTCTGACATGGCTCCAGCAATTCTAACCATGTGGGTTCTGTCCTTGAGCCAGTTTGCAATCCATCTAGTGACATAGGGGTTTATATTTAAGCTGGTGAGCTTATCTATAATGCCAGTGGGGTATTGTATCGAAGGCTTTTGCGAGGTCCAGGTAGGCTGTGTGGACCACCTTCCCCTCGTCAATGGCCTTGGTGACTGTTTCAAAGAAATCAACCAGGTTTAAGAAGCAGGATCTGCCCTTAACAAAGCCGAACTGGGTAGGATCCAGTGTTTGTAGGTCCCCAATATCTTTATTTATGAGGTCCATGATGATCGTTTCCATAGCTTTGCAGACCAAGCTAGTCAGGCTTATGGGGCGATAGTTTCCAGGATCCGTTGAGGCACCACCTTTATGGAGAGGGACCACTGTTGCTGTACGCCACTCTTTGGGCACATATCCTGTAGTAAGGCTGAGATTGAACAGTAGTTTTATGTTTGGGTTTAGCTCTTCTTGGAGTTCATGTAGGATGCAGCCCGGGACACCATCTGGTCCCATTGATGCTGTGTTTTTTGCTTTGGAGAGGCCGGCTCTTACCTGAGCATCTGAGATGTCAGGGGGGCAGCACTCTGCTGGGATAGATATTTGCCGTTTTGATGGGGAGGGGGGGAGAAGTTTGCGCTGAACCTGTCAGCTAGGATGTTGGCAATGTCTATGGGTTCGGTGTATTTTTTGTCATTTTGGACTAATTCTGAGCATATCTGGGAATTACCACCCAGGTTCCTAACATAACTAAAGAAAGCCTTGTGATTATCCTTAGTGTCCTGTGCAATTTTTCTCTCGAAGCTGGCCTTAGACAATTTTATGTATGCCTGTAGTTTTTTGCTAATACTGATCAGTGATGCCTTCCCATTTTGGGATTTTGCTCTATCATTTAGTAGCTTCCTCCTTCTGTTGTATAGTTTGTTTATGGCTGGGGTCCACCAGACAGGACGTCTGCCTTTGGAGGATTGGGTCTTGGTTTTATTTGGGATCGCATGATCCATGCATTCCTGAAGGTGTTCATAGAATGCGTTTATAAAGGATTCTGCAGTCTGGGCCGTATTTTCCACAGGCCCGGGGGCTTTGAAGGATTCCACCTCAGTTTTGAGGAGTGTGAAATTTGCTTTAGAGAAGTTTTTCACTGTGGTTTTCTGGGCAGGGGGTGGGGTCGGGATGTGAATATCCAGTGAGATTAGTTTATGGTCTGATCTTACCAGTGAGGGAAACACTTCTGGTCTGGAGCATAGAGTCCCCATGTTGGTGATGATCAGGTCCAGTATGTTTTCCCCTCTTGTGGGAGTGGTAACAAGTTGTTCCATAGCATTTGAGTTTATAAATTCTAGGAACCTTTGGGCTAGAGTGTTGGAGCTAGAGTAATGCTCCCAGTCTATGTTTGGGTAGTTGAAGTCGCCCAATATAATGGTGTTTGGAGAGACCTTCATATTTTCCAGTGTTCTCAGGAAGGCCGAGTGGGGTTCCTGGGTTTGGGAGGGTGGTCTGTAGCAGGCTATAAACTGGAAGGCAGTTTTACCCACTGTTAGTTGCACATGGATAGTCTCTGATGCTTCATACTTTGCCACCAACCTGGAGGTGTGGGTATCTTTGATGAATATCGATACTCCCCCTCCTTTTGTGGTTCGGTCCAAGTTTTGGGGCCGAAAAGCATGGTATGAGGTATAACCTAGTAGTGCTGGGGTGCTCTTGGGAGCCCTGAACCAGGTTTCTGTTACTGCACAGATATCGATGTTCTCCATGCTAAGGAGAGTTTCGAGTGCGTGCATCTTGAGGTTTAGACTTCTGGCATTGAGTAGCATTACTCTTAGTTTCTTATCCCTTGTGATACCTATGGAGGTGGGTTTGTCTTTTGAGCCTTGCCTAAAAAAGGCACTATGGGGGTAACAAGAGCCTTTGCCAATATCCAAAAGCCCAGGGGTGACAGGTGCAAGCCGTCCCTAGCAAAGCATCGTGGCTTGTCGAGCATATCATCCCAAGCTGACAGGCATTGGATCCCCTTTGAATGACACCAGTACTTAAGCCAATTGTTGAAATTGATCATCTTGTCTTCATATTGTGGCATCATTCTTGGTGAGGATAAGATGCTACTCAAGGTCAGGGTCATACTGGCCTGGGCTACATGCTCAGAGAGCTCCTTTATGTCTCTTTTCATGTCGTCCAGGGAGGTACGTCTCAGGTCATTCACACCAGCATGGACAATGACTGAGTCATATTTGTACTTGCCTTGGAGTGACCTGAGTGCTTGTGTTATGTGGCGGATCCTAGCGCCCGACAGGCTGCTCACCGTGACCCTCTCCTTGTTCAGCCTGGTGAGCGGGACGTCAGTGTGCCTGATGATAGAGTCACCTATTACAAGTGTATCAGGTGTGTTGTTTAGTCTTAAGGGCTGTGACTGTTTGGCACACTGGCTTTGTGAGCTATGTGTTGCACGTGTTTTATTTTAGGGTAGCGGCTGCTTGGGTGTCTGCTTTGGAGGTCTCTGCTGCTTCGGCAGATCTTTATTTAGAGCCTCTGAGTATGTTTTTGTGTGATTATGTGTTTGGTTTGCTGTCGTGGTAGGTCTATATGAGACTGGAATTGTAGTGAGTGTGGTTTCCTTCTCCTCCTGACTGGTTATGCCAGTACTGAGTTGAGAGAGCTTAGCCTCCAGTTTGGCTATATGGTTGCATCTCTCACATGTGTTGGAATTTGTTGGGAGGAGGAGAGGGTTGTCTGTGTACATGAGGCAGTTGTAACATTGCCTCAAGATTCCCAGATTCACCAGCTGGACCGGAGAGGAGATTGACAACTGACCTTTGGACATGCTAGAATAATATTGGGAATTCCTTAATAATTGAAAACCAGGGCCAGTGGGGAGTGAGGGTGTAGTGCTTTTAATTTTTCGTGCTGACTTATATAATTGCTTTAGTGAGCAAGTGCCAGGTAACTTAAGTGCAATGTTTTACAGGTAACTTAAATGCAAAAACGACAAACAGTAACTTTCTTTCAAGTGAAACAAGGAAATAAGTACAGTAAGCAATGCAGATATCACTAGTGATCCACAGAAGCACTGAGAAGCCGCGTATTAGATGGAATTAGCGTTCCAGGGAAATAACAAGCAAACAAACAACAAGCATATAAACAAAGCTAGATTCAGCAGGCCTGGATCTAGTCTATGCTACAGCAAACAAGGTGTACCAATTTCAGTAAGATACAGTTCAAATATTCAGGCACTATTAACCTTTAACCAGAAATTCCCAGCTCAGAAGGGCAGAGTCCAGCCTCTTCTCCCACAAGAGTGCAGACCACAAACCTTCTTAATGTAAAATAACTGGCCTGAAGCCCAAGTGCTTAAACCAGAACTAATACACTTTAAGAATAACAGACACTGGGCTCTAAATCAGCAGTTCCCAACTTAGAAGGATGAAAGCTACCTGTCCTGCCACCACAGTGCATGCCACAAACCTTCCTAATGTAAAACAACTCGTCTGAAGCCCAAGTGCTTAATCCAAAAGACTTAGAATGATAGCTACACTTTAATCAAGTTACTACCAAGCAGTAATAAATACAATTGAATACTTTAGAGAATGCCTGGATTAGTGCTCAAGTTACACAAACAAAGCTAGATCCAGCAGGCCCGAATCCAGTCTATGCCACAGCAAACAAGGCGCACCAACTTCAGTAAGAAGCAGTTCAGATATGCATGCACTATAAGCCTTCAACCAGAAATTCCCAGCTCAGAAGGGCAGAGTCCAGCCTCTCCTCCCACAAGAGTGCAGACCACGAACACTCTAAATGTAAAATAACTGGCCTGAAAGCCCAAGTGCTTAAACCAGAATTAATACACTTTTAGAATAACAGACACTGAGCCCTCAATCAGCAGTTCCCAACCTAGAAGGATGTAAGCTACCTGTTCTGCCACTACAGTGCAGACCACAAACCCTCTCAGTGCAAAGCAACTGGTCCGAAGCCCAAGTGTTTAAACCAAAAGGCTTAGAATGAGTTACACCAAGCAGTAATAAATACAATTGAGTACTTTTAAGATGATGCAAAAGTAAAAAAAAGTAGGTAGAAACTCAAGTACAGTAAAAACAGATGTTCCTTAACTTGAGTATAGGTTTAACAGTACTATGATCATTTAATCCAGGGTAATTGTGTGCATTTAATCTAAGCTGCCATTTTAATTCACAAATGTCCAAATGTGTATCCATAATCCTTCCTTGTTGATCTATCTTTATCTGTTTCAATATACTGAATTTAAAACTATGATCAGAATGGTCAACCAAATGCCTGGCAAGAGCATTGGTGGTTTTAAGATGTCTAACATCCAATAAGTGCTCCCCTATCCTTTCCCTAAAATGCCTACTTGTTTTGCCTACATAAAAGGCGTTACATTCTTGACATAAAGCAAGATAAACCACATTTTTGGTATAACAATCAAAATGGCCCAAAATAGAAATATAACAATGATTTATCACAAGGCTGTTACCAGTAGAATATATATAGGGACACGTGGAACACCTTCCACATTTAAAATTGCCTATTGGTCTATTACATGTAAGCCCCCTTCCCCATACATTCATTTCAAAACTGTCTTTAAATGATGAATCTTTCTTGTATACATAACTCAATTTACTATTAAATTGTGGGGCCAAATCCTTATCCAACTTCAAAATACCCCAATTCCTATTGACTATTTTTCTAATCTCATCGGAATCACCATTGTATGTTGAAATAAACAATAAGGATGACTTTGCCAGAAAGGTTGACCTTACCAAAACATTACCTACTGGATTATTCAAATTATTTTCAAATTTTAAGATAGCTTGGAACACACCTATTTCCCTTTTGTGTGTTATTTCCTGAAACAAATCCAAACATAATTTTTCAGGATACCCTCTATTCCGAAATAGTGAAATCATAAAATTCAACTCATCCACGAATTCCCTATCGTCACTAACCATCCTGGCAGCCCTAACCATTTGGCCCTTCACAATGGCCTTTTTCTGATGGCTGGGGTGCCAACTGTTATAATGAAGATAGGAATTCGAAAAGGTTGGTTTTCTGTATATATTGGATTTGATTACACCACTTACCCTATCATGAGTTAACCTAACATCCAAATAAGTGGTGGTCTCAAAATTTATCTCATGTGTGAATCTCAAAAACCATACTGTACTGTTGATGTGTTTAATAAAGGCTTCTAGTATATTCAAATCACCTTCCCAAATGATAAAAATATCATCCAAAAAGCGTGAATACATTCTAATGTGTTTATAAAATTCACTAGTGAAGATATAATGTTCCTCCCAATATGCCATGATGTAATTGGCATAAATGGGGGTGCAAGCAGCCCCCATTGCCACCCCAATTTGTTGCTTAAAGTAATGTCCTTCAAAAAATAAAAAAATATTTTTCAAAACAACTTCCATTAGTTTGACAAGAACATTAATTCTATCCTGCTCATACAAACCAGTTTCCAACAATTATTCCTCCAACCACATTAAACCTGTCTCGTGCAGTATGACAGTAAATAAATTACATACATCTATGGTTAGGAAACAGTAATCATCTTTAAACTCAAATGCCTTCAATATTTCCAAAAAATTCCAAGAGTCCTTAGTGATATGGGGAAAACTACTTATACCTGTTTTTAAGTGGTGATCCAAAAATTGACTTATGAAACATGCTTTGCTTCTTTTACCATCAACAATAGGTCTGAACTGCACATTATTTAATCCTTTGTGTATTTTGGGTATACTGAAAATACCACTAACCACAGGATAAGCATTTACCATATAATTATACTCTATTTCAGATACCTCCCCCTGATATAACATATCCTCCAGAGATCAATATTTCTGTATGCTATATTAATCTCGTTTAAACTTACTTCAGTGTAAGTATCCTCCAAAAGCATTGACATCATGAGACTAATGTAGTCACAATTATCTATGATCACCACACCATTACCCTTATCGGGCTTCATAATTCGAATATTCTCCATTTGACTCAAATTTTCCATTAATAAATACTCATCCTCTGTCATGTTACTGTATGTTTTTTGCTTTTGCCTTTTAAAATACTGCCTTATATCAAATTCACACAATTTTTCAAACATGGCCACCATAAAATTCAAAGGCGGGTTAAAAACGCTAGGTTTGGCCAACTTCTGATTATTACCCATATCATTACAATTGTCAGTGTGCTCAAACAAAACCTTAAGATTCATTTTTCTCGTGAATAATTTCAAATCAATAAGTGAATCAACAAGGTTTCCCCTCCTACAAGGAACAAAATTAAATCCCTTCGAAAAGAAACTGACATATTCAGCACCAAAAATGACACTGGAATAATTATATAATTTAAAATCCCCCATACTGTTTACTATTACAGTGGGGCTGCTCAAAACCACATGACTAAAAGAACCTGCCATATCACAATTTAAGACACCATAACCTTGCTATGACTAATCACATGACCCAATGGACAGTTACATGCAGGCAGTGTTCACATGTGCAACAGAGCACACACAGGCACATGGGGCAGCCCATACAAGGTTACCACAGTGAAGTGCCAAGACAGTTTATTATGTAAATACAGAGGAAATGAGAAGATAGGCTATGAAAAAATGAGAAAGAACTAGCACAGGAGCACACAGAAGGACAACAGGAAGGGAAGACTGGTGTGAGAAGAAGAGTATACCTTTTTGTGGGTACAGGTGTCCATTTTCTATATGTTAAGCAAAATGCATAGAGGGGGAAGGCAACAAGGGAAAAGTATATTTAGAATGGACAGTAAGGGGAAGGAATTGGGGGAGAATTCAACATGTAAAACAAAGTGTGACAGTGGAAGTAGTGACACAAGAGTGAGAACAATGGTGAGACATTGACTGACACAAAGTAGAGGTTTGGTGACATGGAGGATTGGACTACAAGAAGACAGGGGGTTGGGAGTGACACAAAAGGATGAGGAAGAGAATGGTGGGAGATTGGGATGGTGGGAATGGCCTGCCCAGCTGGCTCACAGGGGACCAGCCCAGAAGTCTTTCATCTCTGTGGCTAACATCATGGATGGGGTCCTCCTATGGTGGCCTGATGGCTGGACTGGCTGACTGTGTAACTCTATTCCCACACATAAGGAGGTGGTCTGGTCCTCACAAGCCACCATATTTCCCAGAAGATTTCTCAGCAGGGCTCCTCTGCAGCACTCTCAGATGCAGAGCCTTCTACCCTCCAGATAGTTGCCTCTATTGAACCCCCACTATTACCTCTAACTGAGTGCCCTTCATCAGCATGGAGACAAGCAGGAATGTGGACTGCTGAGGACCCTGTGGTAGTCAAGATGGCCAATGCAGAGTTTGGTGACCACCACCTCACCATTGCCTGCACCACATCTAATACTGCAAAAACAGTGAAACAACAGAAAAAAATTAAGCAAGTAAAACAAAAATAAAAAAATACACAAATACAGCAGATTAGTAATTTGTATTACAGTTTATTTAAACAATACACTACTGCAAACAATGTACTACACATATCTTGCCACCTGGCTAGCCTACCTTGGAGAGTCCAGCCTATTTTCTTAAAACTTCACTGGTACTGGAAAACATAAAACAAGCAGTAAATGAGTACAGCATATCAATGACAACAGAAAGCAATTACAGCTACAGGTGCTGGGCCTACTGTACAGTGCTAAACCTAGAAGCTAATGCATATAGTAAAAAGGTAGTCCTCTCTCACTAACTCATTCTTCCAATTGAGAGAAAAAAAATGAAATAGTGTTAGTGATATAGAAAGTAAAGAGAAACTGAAGTGACAGACAAACTGAGAAGTGAAAGATTTTAGTGTGGAAACCCTGATAGTATGCAATATCGCAGTATGATAGGTCAATGAATCCCCAGATGGTAGTGCAACAGACAGAGAAGAGGTGTTTGGAGAAGATATGCCACAGGGCAGTGTTCTGGAACTTTCTGTAGGAGACTCCCCATGAAAGTCCAATTAGCAAGGGAAAGAGCAGGAAAAACAGAGTAAAGAGGATGCTCTCAGTTAAGAAGAGAATGACCTAAGACAAGATCTGTTTGATTTAATAGAAAGGGACAGACATATTCAGACACATGAAAGGAAGAGAAAACAGAAAGCGAATAAGACTCAGTGTTAGAAGATTAGTAAAACAAATTAATGCAGTAACTGGGACTATTAAGAGAGAGTCATGTGATACAACATAAATAAACAGAATATACTACTTTACAGATTAACTAATAACATAAAGTGCCACCACAAAATTGTACAGTAACAAAGGAAAGGAAGGGAACAAGTAGAATACTACCATGAAAGCAATCAATAGAGAAGACTATAAAGCAAATAGGATATGAAGTATCAATATTAGAAGACCATAGAAAAAGGAACAGATAATCAAAAACTCTTAGAAAAATGTAAAAGCTGCATGCAACATCAAAACAGATCAGAATTTATCCTATATTGTCTCCAATAATAAATTAAAAATCTTCACATAAGCAGAAGGTGTATAGACAAATATAATGGAGAAGTAGAAAACAACCAATTCACTGATGACACAAAATGATTTTAGAGAGAACCAGGAACCAAAGCAAATATATGTAATAACACTGCCTAAAAATGAAGAAGTCAATACACTTTAGAAAAATATTTATAAAAATCCTGTTACAAAGATGCTGAATGCATGGAAGAGGTAAAAGAAGCAATAAAGAGTTCTAATGTTGAGGATATGAAATGGAATAAAATAACAGGGGCATTGAGACAAAATTAATCAGGGCTCATAATTGGGAAACCCAGGGTTCAGATGTAGTACCTAACTATTTTACACTATGATTTATCCCCATGTAAGAAATTATTTATATACACATCCCAGACACCCACTTGGTTAACTATAGGAAAACACATTCTCTTCCTTCCTTAATACTGAACATGCATGACATCCTAAGAACTACAGATAATATGCACATTATATACTGAAATTTATTTATTTATTGGAATTTGTTTACCGGGATAGTTCACTGGGCCAAGTAGAGCCCATTTTCAGTGGTGGTCTGGGGAGAAAAGCTCCACAACAAACATATTTAGAATATGTGAAGTACTCTTTTGACCACCATATTGCCACTGTTGTCAGAAAGTCCTTCCATGTGGCACATCTCATTACTAAGGGTTTTGCATCCAGGAAGAAAGAGGTCATTGTCTCCCTCTACTCTTCCCTCATTAGGCCAATCATTGAGTACAATGCCCCATTTGACATGTACCTCACTAAACACCTGCAACAACTGGAGAGGCCAGAAAAGTACATCACAAAGAGGATCATAGGCCTTAAACATTTGTCCTATATGGACAGACTAAAAAAACACCAACTATTCTCCCTCTCATATCGCCTACTTAGCGACGATCTCTGCTTGACTTACAAAGCCATGTCTGACCCAGCTCTGTTAGAAATGCTACATCTAAAGAAATCCCAATCCCTCCACACCACATGCTCCAGAGACCTCAACCTCATTACCACAATCAACAGAACATGCTGGAGGGACAGGTTCATAACCCAGAGACTGCCCATGCTATGGAATATACTTCCCATACATGTCAAGCAGAGTACCTCACTGGCCATCCTCAAGATAAATCTTGATGAGTGGATGGGAAATAGAAAATTCACTCCAGGAATCACTCCACTGGCTTTACTCAACAGAGGCACTGGGAACTAAGGTCGGGTGCCAGGATGCCAGGGTAATCCTATGGGTTAGGCTTGTAAAGGCCCCAGGGCCATTAGCCTAGTACACACCTATGAACCTATAAACAAAGGGTAAACGTATTACAACGTAGCACATTTAGAATATATAAAGCGCACAGGATAAACTTACTACAAATTAATTCAAATACAGTTGACACAGTAGTAGGGGTAAGCATTATATCAAAATGCTTAGCAAACATATTATAGCAGAGGTTCTAATCCTCAAATACATTAAGAGAGTAATAGTAGCCAAGTTATAGGAGTTATAGGGCATGAGAAAAGTGGGCAAGATATAAGAAGGCAAGGGGAAAGAAATTAATAGTATTAGAGTAAGAGTGAGAGTAGGCAAGAATTAGAGAAACTGATGTAGACATAGATTGTAGACACTTAGAAAAAATCAGTCACAGCAATAGAGCAAAACGGTAGCAAAGGAAAATCATATGTAACAAAGGATCATCTGCTAGTAAACAAAATCCTCACAGAAAGTTATAAAAACAGGCACAAGCTAACTATGGCAAAGATAGTTTACAAAAAGCATTGGACAGCATTCCACATTCATGGATAATGTCTAAAATGCACTACTCCCTTTTATAATTCTGAGATTCATTGGTGGAAGCACCAGAATTACAAAAAAATCCAAATAAACAGGAAAGCAGAGAACATTGAACATCACTGTTTGCCTTTAAAATTATTTTTGCAAGGGGGCAAGCCATCAACACACTCTGAACTTACATGTGAATCTGGGATCACAATAACTCAGAGAAAATGGAATATTCTGACACATGGGATTTCAGACTTAGTACAGGTAACCATCACTTAACGTCTGGGATAGGTTCTATTCCAGTGAACATTAAGCGACTAATATGTTAAGCGAACATCGTATACTTTACATTGTGCTTCCCTTAATGTCCTCCTGCACATCTGACCGCATTTATGACCATTTAGCACAGTATGGACATAAATGCGGCAGACATTGTGCAGAAGGACATTCAATGACACACACCTATATATGTAAGTCTACATTCTCAGTCATTTAGTCTTACTATTTTGTTACTATAGAGCCTCAGAATATCAACAGTTTCCAAAATACCCAAAATACACCCTACACTGATAAATTACATAGCCGTCACTATGAAACAGCGGCAAGCAATTTTATAACTGAGTCATGATAAAAGACCAATTATAATCCCAGGGATAAAAGTTTAAAGGGTGATTTTCCAGGGTGATTCTTTTTCTTCCCTGCTGTTTTGCCTTGCCCTTAATCCATTAAGCTGTTATCTTAATAGACTACACTGTGGCTATAGCATAACTTTCATAGGTTCATAGGTTCATAGGAGATTACTTGGCTAATGGCTTAAGGGCCATTACAAGCCTAGCCAATATAACCAAATATATGGTCCCTAGGAGGAAAGAGGATGGCATGGATTTGTGCCTGTGCACTGAGTATCTTACAAATTGCCCTGTCCATAATGGAGATAGGCACTACCCCAGGTGTGAATTTGCAATTCACCTCCATTGATCCAAACTGCATTTGAAGAGGGCCAGGGAAGGGCTCTGCTTAATATGAATAGGAAACTTGTTACAAATAAGGGGCAATCTCTGTGAAACATACCTGTCTCTCTCTAGCATGTATTTTTTGAGTCACTGACTAAGTTTAGATCCCTAGAGTGGGGGCTCCTCATGCTATTTGACTTACAAATGTGTTAACAGCTCAATCAGGGCTGGATTTGTGAGTGCCTTGTAGGTCAGGTATACATCACTCCTTAATAATTGGTAGGAGACAGAGTAAAGGGATAGGGCTTTTAGTCTGTCTGCATTGTTCATGTTTAAACCCTGTATTTTCTTTATGAGGAACCTCTGAGGTTGCTCCAGCTGCTGTAAGTGCCTAGTCAAATAGATGCCAAATGGCGCATTGCACTTGATTATTGGTCTAATGAGGGCAGAATAGAATGGGGCTGTGATTTCCTTGGATCTGGATGCCATACCTTAAGTTTTGCCACAAAAAAAGGACTTCCTCACCACTGTGGACATATGATGGTCGAAGTTCAGGCTACTATCTATCTGTGTACCTAGAGCTTTCACCTGTAAGTCTACTCTTAGGAGTGTACTATTGATGTTGTAATTTGCAGGGGGTATTTGACTTCTCAAAGGGTATGATAATGCATGTTTTGCATTTAATTTTAGGCCACGTTTCTGGCATCAATCTTTTATCTGATCTAGACCCTCCTGAAGGATATCTACTACATCATTGAGGGATTCAATGATTGCCCCCAGCTTGCAGTCATCGGCAAACTTTCTCATCCTGAGGCTTTCCACATTAGCATTGACTTCAGAGAAATATATTCCAAACAGGAGTGGTCCCCACACTGAGCTCTGCGGCACACCAGTAGTAAGTGGTCTTTTTCTGGATCAGAATTCACCTGTTTTAACCTGTTTTTGAGCCAGTTGGCTATCCATCTCATGATGTAGGGATTTATATCCAATTTTATGAGTTTATTTATAATAACTGAGTGGGGGATTGTATCAAATGCATTGGCTAGGGTGAGATAGGTGGTATGTACTCTTTTACCATCATCCATGGCCTTAGTGACTTTCTTAAAGAAATCCACCAGATTCAGTAGGCATGACCTGCCCTTAAAAACGATGAATTGGATCGGGTCCAGTGTTTGGAGATTTTGTATGTCATTACTTATCAGGTCCATGATTATTCTTTCCATAGCCTTACATATAAGACTAGTCAAACTTATGGGTCTGTAATTTCTCTAGTCAGTAGATGGCCCCCCCTTTATACAGAGGGATGTCCTCTGCTCTATCTGGACAAGGCCAGTCCAGAGGGTATGGTTAAACTGAGATCCCTAGGGGCCTGATAAGTCCTGATTTAAGCTGAATTTATTTATTTGAAAAAAAAAAGAAATCTTTGGGCCTGCATGTTAGTGGTCATGTATGCCTCCCAATTAATGGAGAGGTAGTTAAAATCACCCATGAGTATAGTATTGGGCTGGATACTAAGTGATTCTAGTAACTTTAGGCATGATGTATAGGTTTCCTGGTTCATAGTGGGGGACCTGTAGCTAGCAAGAATATGGTAATAGATATTTCATATGGTTAGTTTCAACCACCAATGTTGCACATGCCCTTTTTGTGGATGGTTTAAAACTGTATAACTCATCAGACAAGTACTAGTAAGCTTAGTTGCAAATGGCTAAGCTTTCGAAGACAATATAAGAATGACATTTGGTCTTGATAAATATGTGACATTTATAGCAAAATACATGAAGCACCAAGAAAACATCAATTTAGGACAGGAATATGATATAAAAGAACTTGAACAAGAGAGAGAATATAATTATTAGGGAATGGATGAAGAGTCAGAATAAAACATGAACAAATGGCAAAAATCTTTGTAAGGCATACTTTGGAAGACTAAAGCTAATAGTGAAAACTGCTTTGTTCTTCTTGTTCTAAGGTACAGCTTTGGCGGGAGTTACTGCCCTGAAAAGCATTAGATCCATTGGACAAGTAAACAAAAATAACTTTTCATGCTTATGAAATGATATATAAAAAACAATGTATGTAAAGATAACAGATCCCTAAGACGGAAGAAAATATTGTTTCCCTTAAAATAAATCCTATGTATAAGATATGGGACTAAATACATATTTGTTGACATTATCAGATCCAAATATTGTGAAAGATTTAAACTCTAAATAAAACAAGTCTAACTTGCTTAGATTAGCAGAAGCATTTTGGAAATGAGTGGGAAAGGAAATAAAATCAGATGTAGACAAGAATCAAGTGGAAGAAGAGGGACTGCAATAAAATCAGATGTAGACAAGAATCAAGTGGAAGAAGAGGGACTGCAATAAAATCAGATGTAGACAAGAATCAAGTGGAAGAAGAGGGACTGCAATAAAATCAGATGTAGACAAGAATCAAGTGGAAGAAGAGGGACTGCAATAAAATCAGATGTAGACAAGAATCAAGTGGAAGAAGAGAGACTGCAGTAAAATCAGATGTAGACAAGAATCAAGTGGAAGAAGAGGGACTGCAATAAAATCAGATGTAGACAAGAATCAAGTGGAAGAAGAGAGACTGCAATAAAATCAGATGTAGACAAGAATCAAGTGAAAGAAGAGAGACTGCAATAAAATCAGATGTAGACAAGAATCAAGTGGAAGAAGAGGGACTGCAATAAAATCAGATGTAGACAAGAATCAAGTGGAAGAAGAGGGACTGCAATAAAATCAGATGTAGACAAGAATCAAGTGGAAGAAGAGAGACTGCAATAAAATCAGATGTAGACAAGAATCAAGTGGAAGAAGAGGGACAGCAATAAAATCAGATGTAGACAAGAATCAAGTGGAAGAAGAGAGACTGCAATAAAATCAGATGTAGACAAGAATCAAGTGGAAGAAGAGAGACTGCAATAAAATCAGATGTAGACAAGAATCAAGTGGAAGAAGAGGGACTGCAATAAAATCAGATGTAGACAAGAATCAAGTGGAAGAAGAGAGACTGCAATAAAATCAGATGTAGACAAGAATCAAGTGGAAGAAGAGGGACTGCAATAAAATCAGATGTAGACAAGAATCAAGTGGAAGAAGAGGGACTGCAATAAAATCAGATGTAGACAAGAATCAAGTGGAAGAAGAGGGACTGCAATAAAATCAGATGTAGACAAGAATCAAGTGGAAGAAGAGGGACTGCAATAAAATCAGATGTAGACAAGAATCAAGTGGAAGAAGAGAGACTGCAATAAAATCAGATGTAGACAAGAATGAAGTGGAAGAAGAGAGACTGCAATAAAATCAGATGTAGACAAGAATCAAGTGGAAGAAGAGAGACTGCAATAAAATCAGATGTAGACAAGAATCAAGTGGAAGAAGAGGTACTGCAGAAAAAAAAATAAGGAAAGCCTGCACATATACAGTGCAGTCGAGTATAGGTGACTCCTGGATCACACATGTTCATCAAGATTTGATGCATGAATGGATAAAAAAGGTGAATTTAACCAAAAAAGAAAGGTAACAATGGTGCTTCAAAACTGTGCACTGCATACATGTTGGTTTGCAAACTATACAGAAAAAGAGGGAGATACAGACAAATTTAGGTTATCTAGGACATAACTAGAAACATTTGTACATCTTGCTGAGGGTTGTGTTATACTTATGGCTTAGGGTCTGTATATTAAAAGGCACAATACAATGACAAAACTGTTGCATGGAAATTGTGGAAACATTACAAAATACAAGTAGTTGATAAACAGTGGAAACACACACCACAACGAATTATTGAAAATGCAGAAGGTCTGATCACATGACATTATCCAGAGATGTAGCTAGCTATTGTCACTTCCTGTGCCATCCCTCAATCTGGCACTCCCCTCAACTTTAAGATGAGAAGCAAAAAAAGAAAAACAGGTCCTCTTCTACTTTTAAAACTATAGCAAACCACTTCAGTCCTGACTGAAAAAACAGTGTCAGTACTGACTTCCTGTAACAGACATGGCAGTGGAGTTGGTGGGTAACACCGCACAGGGCATGACTAGAGACAGACAGGTTGGGTACTCAGTGTGATAGGGTAAAGGGAACAGGGCAGGCCAAGCTGCAGTTCTGCAGGTGCTCAGTCTGTCAAGGCTGAGAAAGGTCTCAACTAGGCAAATTACAGGGAAGACAGCAAACCCATTAACTATCCTAGTGTTTAGGTGTCACAGCATTATTTAATACGCACAGAGATAACAGAAAGTGCTACAGGAGGTTATGGGAGCTTCATTACATGAGTCACAGACTATAATATGTGTACAGGTCTGGTGGACATCAAGGATGGCTAAAATGTGCACAAATGCCACAGCATGGTCCAATGTCATAATGGTTACACTACAGCAGCACACAGAGTTGTGGCCACTATAAGGGGTACTCAGTCATTTGTTGTCTATGCTGGGCAGTTATGTGCATGCACACACACACACACACACACACACACACACACACACACACACACACACACACACACACACACACACACACACACACACACACACACGCACACACACACGCACACCACAATTTTGTATTTGCTGCAAAGCTAGCAAAAAATGTCTCCTTCCAATCTAGCTGCCTTCCTAGAAGTCTCACCCTCCTATTAGATTTTGTTAAACTCCAGATCCAGTAATTAATATTTGTTGAGGTTTGGCATATGTATCCGGTGGACACTAAATTGAAAAGTCGTTTGGGGGTACTTGGCAAAACAGCATTTTTCACCAGGGGAGCACTGCAAGAAGGAGATTCTCTTCTTCTTCATGGCTCAATGACTGCAGAATTAATTATATTAGATAACTGGGTGCAAGGGGCACATGTCTCCCCATGAGCCTGGCTTTGCTTCATAGAAATACTTTCCTAATTTCATTAAGCAGTGAAGCACACTTTCAACCTTCTTTCGGTCTAAGTCTTAATAAGTTCACAACCCATTAATTGCATGGACTTGAACCGATTTGCTGGCATAAAGTTGCTTATTTTTCTAAACTGGGATCTCATTTAGGTAAGCATGACTTTCAACTGTCTAGAATTTCGAAGAATGTCCATTTTTATGTTTGGTCTGTTCCTTATAAAATTTGTGATTTCTGGCAAATCATTGAGGAATAAAATCATTAAATAATGACATATATTTGAGTTTTAGACTCCATATCCTTTAAAAAAGGCATGCTAATGCAAAAGCTGTTAGCAACTTTCCAAGTTTATATTTAAAATCTGTTCCTAAATTCTGGCCTTTGTCCCCCCCATTTTTTTCAACTTTGTCTATAATTCTTGTGCTGAGAGGTTGAGAGGTATGCAGATAAGTATGCTTTTTGCAGTTGTTTCTCCAGGGTTCTGAATTGCCTTTTGCTGGCAGTCATGCTGTGAAGCTATCTTCTTCACTAATGAATTTTACAAAAGCTTTTGTTAAGTATTTATTTCCTACAAATGAGCTGAATGCTGTATGGAACCTGTGCTATTTATGGACTCATTCCCTTCTTATTTCTTTGTTTATATGAAATAAGACTGGCTCCTTTAATTCTATGTTGTTGCTGTTTTATGTCTATAGAAACAGAGTGTGTGTGTGTGTGTGTGTGTGTGTGTGTGTGTGTGTGTGTGTGTGTGTGTGTGTGTGTGTGTGTGTGTGTGTGTGTGTGTGTGTGTGGGGAGTATGACATACAGAAATAGGAAGTAGTGCTGTCTCTGTATAAGTCAGTCACATAAAGCACAGCAATAATGTACTCAGTCCAGATACTATAACTCTGAAATACTTTTAGCAGAACAGTCCATAGAAAACTTACTAGTTTTGGACATGGTATCTAATTTTATTTAAAAATGGGGCAAATTATTTCAGTATGTACTTCATTCTAGAATAGCAATCCACAGTGGTACAGCGGTAACGTTGTTACCTCACAGCAAGAGGTTCTCCTGTTTGATGCTTGGCTGGAGTGCCTTCTGTTTGGAGTCTGCATGTCCTCCCTGCGGTCGAGTGGCCTCTGAAAGACATGCGTGAATGGGTGTGCCTTTGCTGAAGGTTGGGTGTTGGGCTGGCAACTTGGCACAATAAAAATCTACTGCCAATCATTAGCAGACCAGAGTTCTGCTGTGGCGACCCCTAACCGGGAAAAGACAAACAACTTCATTCTAGAATAGTGTGTCATGTGTGAAAGGCATCTGGGAGACTTTGAAATATTTCAGTATGGAATAGATAGAATTCACAAAAGATATTTTGCCAAATAAATGTTTCCCAGGTCATGGGGATCATACTGTGAAAGCGTGTGTATCTGTCTGTGCATGGGTGCCGGAACCATAGAGCCGGGGGAGGGGGAGCCCCCCCACCACACTTTTACAGCTGCAAGACCTGTCGGAAAAAAATAATGAAGTGGAGTTTTCATGCTAAAGTAGATTCACGCACGGAAGTTAAACTAACTAAACTAGCTGTTCTTGTTCTCTTATTGCTCTGTGTTACAGGAGTTATGCTGACAGTGTTCTGTTGGTGCTGCCAGAGTCATGCCAGTAAGGAGACTTTTGTTCGCAGGAGTGTGTGTGTGTGTGTGTGTGTGTGTGTGTGTGTGTGTGTGTGTGTGTGTGTGTGTGTGTGTGTGTGTGTGTGTGTGTGTGTATGTGTGTGTAAAATGCCCCAGTTAGGTATACTAACAAGAGCCTGAATTCTCCACCCATACCACCATTTATGATTCAGGGAGTTGAGTCCATAGCTCTCAACTGTCCAGATTTTCACAGAATATTTGGTTCATACTTTTGGTCTGTTCCTCTTAAAAATTTGTGGTTTTCTGAGAAATCAGTGAGAACTGAATTCACTAAATAATGATGCCATTTACGTTTCAATCTTCCTATCTTTCAGGAAACACATGATAACACAAACTACTTTATTTTAGCAACTTTCTAAGATTATACAAGCAATATTTAAAATATGCCCCTGGTTTTGGGCCTTCCCCCCCCCAAATAAATTTTGGCTTTTTCCAAATTTCTTGTGCTGCAAAGCTGAGAGATTTAGTTGAGTGTCAAGTGGATTTTACAAGGAGGTGAGAGCTTCAGGGGAAGAGAAGTTTAGTGCTACTTATGCTGCATTGTTTACACTGTTAGTAGCACAACAGGTAATATACTTGCTCTTGATGCAGAGAGCTGTGGGTTCTACTCCCACAGTATGCAGATGGATCACTGATACTGTACTGTGTTGTACTTTAAAGGGAGTGGATGCTGCAGTCTTATGAATTTCCTTCTTTGGAGGAGTACCTAATAGCTATGTTTCTGTTACCAGTTTGCCATCCATTCCCCATTGCAAAATTACTGGCTTATCATTTTTTTAATGTAGCATAGGCAATTTATTCTTCAAGGGCAACAGGCACTTTATTTGTAGATGAACCAATGAAATATAAAGTTGTTTGCTAGCAGCAACCTCTTCATTAGTTACAGATCCCTTTAATGTGGAATTATTTAGATGACTTACTTCTGCAAAGATTTTGCATATTTACTGATATTGGTGGATTGTAATGACAGATGTTTGAGTAGCCTTTTATGGTTGAAATGTTCTGAAATGGGTAGTTTTGTCATTATTGGTTCATACATTTTGTTTCATTGCTTACTAGAATACTGTTCCAAACTACAAATTTAAAACACATTCTAACAAGTTGTGCTGTATTATACAAGGAATATAATTTAATACAATCAGGTTAATACAATCAGGAAGGTGAATCAAAGAATGCATACATGTATGCTTGCTCCCACGGTGCAGGACATCAAAATAGCGGAAGACACCAGTCACCAATGGAGTCCCCCAGGGTTCGGTGCTGAGACGTTTTCTGTTTGGCACATACATCTCAAAAGTAGAAGGAAATACCAAAGGGCTTTGGCCAACTAAGTTTGAAGTGACTGCAAGCTAGGAGCAGTTATTGAATCCCCAAATGACTTAGCCATCATACAGGAAGGTTTGTCCCAAACAATAACTGGTGCCAGAATCATGAATTGAAACTAAACTCCAAAAAATACATTATCGTATCCTTTGGAAAGTCATCTACTCCAGGGAACTGCCAAATTGACAATGCCCCCTGAGAAATGACCCAGTTGTTTGGCATTTGGGAACTTGTGTGTACAGTGACCTAACTTTTGACCAACATGTGCCCAGAGTCATAAGAAAGTCTTTCTATATTGCACAGCTTATAAACAAATTTATTTTGACTAGATCTAGAGATGTTATTGTCCCCCTTTACAAAGCCCTCATTAGGTCAATCATTTTGTATAATGCCTACTTTGGCATCTATCTGTCCAGACCCATGGAACAATTGGAATACCCACAGAGATACCTTACTAAAAGGATACAAGTCCTAAACAATAGGTCTTGCATGGACCAAGATTTATCACTATACTCAGTATCCTACAGAGTGCTTAGAGGTGACATGTCTGGCATACAAGGCATCCTCCGACCTAATACAGATGGACCTACTGAGCATCAACAAGTCAAATGGCATCAGAAATACTCAGTCCAGGTATCTAAACTGAATGTTGTGGAGAGATAGATATATATTACATATAGGCTACCACTGCTCCAGAACAGACTATCCATTCAAGTAAAACGAAGCTTATCCCTGTCCATATTCATATGTAACTTGGATCAAAGGATGGGTTATAGAAAATGTACTCCAGGATTGCCCCTCATGCCACTAATGGATAGATGCAGTTCCTAAATGCTGCATCCCTTACATGGGTCCCCTCAAATTATCTATAGTATGATCACATTTATTCTCACTAGGGCTAATATACAATTATCAGCCATGGGATAGTAAAGACCAATCAGGAAATGTTAATTCAATCACCAAAAGGGAAACTGGCTAAGCTTAAAATGTCCTCCAAGTGAACCTCTGTTGCGGTAGTAAATAGTTTTTAAAAATTGCACTTTTTAGATCACTAAGTGCCCCTCTCACCCCCCCCCCCAAGTCTTCAACAGCTATGCATGTGGGTGCAAGTCAGTGTGCATGCATGAGTATTTCTGTGTGTGTGTGTGTGTGTGTGTGTGTGTGTGTGTGTGTGTGTGTGTGTGTGTGTGTGTGTTTGTGTCTGTGTACAGGCAAGAAGATATAACTTTTCAAATAAATCATAAATGCTCTACCCCAGCAGATGTGCTCAGTATGAAATCAATAGCAAAACTGCAGGGCTAAAGGGAGTAACAAAATACATAGAAAATGAAACCTGCATGTCTGTAGTAGTTAGGTGAAGAACAGTACACACTTCCTGACAACGATTAGGATAATCCATTTTATCTGTCTGTTTTGTTGTGGTGCTCAGAATTTTACCATTTCTGATGAATTCCCAATCATGTAGTCTTGTATTAGACAGTGTTAGCCTCTAGCCTCAGTGATTTCTGTCTTAGTTTATAGCACTTGGAGGCCCACCTGTTTATTTGCATCTCTATACATTCCCCTTCATTGCTAATGTATCTCCCTACTCTAATCTGTGCACAAACTGGTTACTAATCAGCAAGTCAAAGTGAAGACACACTCCCAACCTTAATAAAGTTTGCTGTCACTTCTCTCCTTCACTTTACAGGTAGCTTGAATTCTTACTTACCCCCTCTGAGGCCTTCACTGATAGTTTTCCACTGATTGCCTCTCTGGTTTCTTTGCATTTCACCTGGTTTACACCCCTTGTGCTATCTCCCTCCCCCAATACTAAGTCTATATTAGAATCCTGTTGAGCATGGAGCCATCTTTAAATTTCTAGTCTCCCACCAGGACACAAGTGCTCTTCAGCAATTGCATTCTGCTTGCTGGTAAACCATTAGACCTCAGGAATTTCTTTAAAGTGTTCAGATTTGTAAAGTAATACTTACTTTTTACTCTTGTCTTGGTGGGCTCTGCCCTGCTCTGTTCGCTCCCCTGCCCCCTATTCCATCCCGCCCCACTACCTCTACATTTATAGTAATCACAGCCACACCCACAGCTCACCCTCACATCACCTCCACCAATCACAGCTCCTCAAGTCAGATCACATTATACTCCACCAACTTGCTCCACAAAAAATACTCCCAATCACTCTTATTCCCATTAGGCATTTTTTATATCACCCACACTACTTACCCATCCACATATAGTGCAACCCTATAATTCCTATTCAGACCCCCACCTAGTACCATATTAAACTTTATAACCATGACTATCACACAACTAAGTCTAGTCTGTCTTCTCATAATTCTTTATAACACCACAAGTTATCACTCTAGCAATATCCCTAAACTTAGCAGCACAACACTACATTATGCACTCTCATATACAGACACCACACATTATAATAATATCTGTCCACAATTGTTCAAGAACTACATAATGGACCAATTCAGAACTAAACACATATGCTCTCGTTCCTACTCCAAAAAAACACGACACTTTCTCACACTCCTCACCAAACTCCAACATCTGTATCACCATTTTAACACCAGGCTCACCATAAGTGGGGATATCCACCCCAACCTAGGCCCAAATCCATCCTGTTCAACACAAACTGCTCCAACACAAATGTCAGAACATAACACCCCCACTATCTTCATCCCAGGGCAAATCAACAACAGCAGCAAAACCAACCATCTTTTAATGCTAAATATTAATATTAGAAGTATCAAAAATAAAATACCTGAACTCCAGGCCACAATAGCACACTACTCCCCAGACATAGTTGCTTTAACAGAAACCTGGCTAAATAAAAACATAGCTAACTTAGAAATTCTCCCTACTGGCTACAATATCATTAGACAAGACAGACCACTTCGTAAAGGGGGTGGTACTGCCTTACTGTGTAAGTCCAACTTAACTGTACATCAATTACCAAACTCCTACCCCTCCCCCCAATAATCGGGACATACTTATCTCACAACTTCAACTTCACCCTAAAAAGGTCATCACCACAATTGTGATCTATATTCCACCTGGTAATACACCTGCTAGCCTTGAAGACTTCTTATCCTGGTGTTCTTCCACATACTCACAAGAAACCCTTATTCTGGGGGATTTCAACCTAGATTGGTTCACCTGCATATCAGAACCACCAAGTAATCCAATAAATCTCCATGGCTACCAGCAGCTAGTCCAAATTCCAACTAAATGTGATAAAAAATCTAAAAAGGAATCAACTAACAACCCCACATTGTACCCCCACGCAGGCTGTCTCCCAGACACCTTAAGTGACCACAACATAATATACTTTATACGTAGTAGAACAAGCATATGCAAAACCACTAACTATATATCCAGTAGAAACACAAAAAAAATTCTCTCCTGAGGTCCTCAATATTTTACTCTGTAACTGTGACTGGACCCCCTTAAAAACCCTCCCACTTGACCAGGCTATAGCATATTTCAACAAAACATTTCTACAACACCTAGACACTGTCGCTCCATTGCACAAAATCAAGGTTAGAACCTCTACAAACCCCTGGCTCAGTAAAGAAACTAAACAAATTCTCAAGTCCAGAGATGCTGCCTGGCCTTACTATCAAAACAACAAAGAAACACAAAGCCTAAGTACCAAGAACTGCACAACCGTGCAAAAAAATGCATTAGGCTGGACAAAAAATCCTACTACACGACATTACAAACTAAATACCAACACACCCCTCAAAAATTTTGGAAAAATGTAAACCAGCTACTAAAATCTACCCAAAAGGCTACCCACAATCCAACCACCCCTGACACTAAAGTTCCCATCGAAACACAATTCAACTCCCATTTTGTGAACTCAATTCTATCCTTAGTATCATAGGACAGTTCCTTCCTCACTAGCCCCCTCAACACAAATAACACTAATACAAGCTTTACCCTGAAAACAGTTTCCACCACTTCAATCAAAAGCATGCTCTTCAAACTAAAAACCTCATCAACAGCAGCCGACCTACTCCACAGCTATTTCTTGAAACTCACAGCAGATGCTATTGCTATCCCAATCTCCACTCATAAATAGATCAATTATTGAAAACGATGTGCCCAAACTCTGGAAAATATCCTATGTTACACCCATACATAAAGGTGGGACCTCCACTGAACTTAATAACTACAGACCCATTGCTTTACTCTCCCTCCTGGCCAAAATCCTAGAAAAATGCATCCATACCCAGATGCTAAAATATCTCCTAGACAGCAACATCCTGTCACCTACTCAGCATGGTTTCAGACCTGCCCATAGTACCACTACAGCCCTCCTCTACTTCACAGACACAGTAAACTGTCTCAAAAATGAAGGCCTGCAGGTGTCAACTCTTTTTTTGGATATGTCCAAAGCATTTGACATAGTCTCACACCAAATCCTGCTAAACAAACTAAACCAGTATCACCTATCAAATTCCACTCTTACCTGGTTCCAAAGCTACTTAACTTATAGGTATCAAGCTGTGAAGTGGGAAAATTCTCTCTCTCCTCAGCTGCCCATAACTATAGGAGTCCCACAGGGTTCTATCTTAGGACCACTACTATTCACAATCTTCACAAATGACCTCCATACCTCCACACAGCATGCATCTATCATTCAGTATGCAGATGACACTACCTTAATCTGTGCTGCACAAAACATTCCCACCCGCCTGCAAACAACTCAACTAGCATTCTCTGATGTTGAAAACTACCTAACCAAAGCCCAACTTATCCTCAATCCAAAGAACACTCAGCTTATGATTATAACCAGTTCTAACAAAAACACTGATAACAGTCAATTCACTATCTACTCCACAAATGCTACTCCAATCGCTCCAGTGGCACAGGCTAAGCTATTGGGAATAACCATAGACTCCCACCTAAAATTTGATAGTCGTCTCAACTTAACTATTAAAAAAGTACATGCCAAACTGGGATCACTCTACGGTATCAAACCATTTCTTACCAACAACACAAGATCAGCCATTGCTCGCTCCCAACTTCTATCCACCCTACTCTATGCATCTCCCATTCTGACTAATCTCAATAAAACTGAACTAAGCAAAATGGAAGCCTGCTATAACAGAATTGCCCGCTTTGCTGCAAATTGCTCATATAGAACTCCACTGTACTGCTTTGAGACAGCTCCACTGGCTTGAACTGCCCAACCTCCTAACCTACAATCAGCTCTGCCTCTGTCATTCTATCTATTACCTCCCCAATAAGTGTCCTGCCCTCAAAAACCTAGTACAACATCACTCAGCCAAAAGGCTTCTTAGATCATCAAGCAAGCTACTACTAGACGTCATCAACAGCTACAATAGCTTTGGAGATACACTATATAGTAGTTCAGTGGCTAAAAAATAGAACTCTGTCCCCACTAGCATTCAAAACATCATCCAAAGCCTCCTTTAAATACCTCATCAGGCAACATCTCAAGCAAAGTTGGCAGTGCCATGATTGCTCCCCAGGCTAGTGAAAGCGGATAAGGTACACATACTAAACCTAGTGTACTTGATTAAGATTAAAAACTATTCTCACAAACACTGGCTAATCTACAATGTATGTACTGTACCTGTGTACTATGTATGTATTCTACCTATGTTCCAAATTTCAGCTGTACACCACAAATCTATTAAGTACATTTATTTTTAAATAATTGTTTTGTTTGTTCTCTCCACTGTAACTGTTGATGTGCTGCATACCACTGTAAAAACATATCTTTTGTAATTTGTGTGTATACTGATCATGTCTAAATATATCTGTAATTATTCTATGTGGAGCTTTTCTCCTCGGGCCTCTGCTGAAAAAGGGCCTTTTCCGCTCAGTCAGAAACCCCTGGTTGACAAATGTAAAATAAAAAAATAAAATAAATAATAAATAGATGATTTGCCTACTTACTGAATAAAGAATCATGACATATTAATTCAACAAATCCCTGTCTTTCTGATACCTTACTTTGTGACATTTCCACCTGGAACTACTGCGGTTGCTGTTGAGGCCTGGCTTACTACTTAACATTATCTAGCCATTACCTAGCAACAGCAATTCACTTCTGGTCTTTTTCTATTAGGGCAAACTGCAGAATACATCAGTTGTATACTTCTGTGCTTTTCATTCATAATTTAACTACACAATTCCACAAGGTTTCACAGTGGGTATGATTGCATTGCACTGTTTCTTTTAGCTTCATATAATGCATGTCAGACTTTAAAAGGTAGCCATTTTGTTTTTAATCTGGTTTGAAAACGCTAAACACAAGCATTGCTTTGTGAAGAATGTTACACTTTAGAAATGCAGTCTTCATGACATAACTTTTATAAATCTTAGCAATAACTATCCTCACAACCTTCTGTGGATTAAGGATGTATGAGTGAGCTCTTCTTGATGAATTCTCCTTTAATAGAAGCAAGAGTGTTTTAGCATTTTATTAGCTCATCATAATAATACATTGAGGAAAAAAACATCAAGTAAACCTACAGAATAAAAAAATAATGCAACTTTCTCTTTTGGAGAGGACATTCTCATTATACTGAAAAGGAGATTTTACATTAACAGGGCTGGTAAAAATCAGAAACAAATGAACCTCAGAATTATATGCAGACAGAAGTCAGCACACAGGCATGCACATGTATCGATGCTCTGACAAAGGGAAATTATTTCCTTATGTCTTATCTGATGTTTTCTGAGTCTGTTTTATTTACTTGAGAGTCTCATAATGTCTTAATTCAGGAATGCTCAAAGGGAAAACATAGCACACATTACATTAAAGGCACTGCTTAATGGTTTCCTGTTGATATCTTTATTACCCCAACTCATTGTTTTGAGTGGAAGTGGATACATTCTTTTGACCTCTTCGAGTTCATTGCAAAGGTCTTCAGTTAGCTAACCCACCCTTGCCACTAAAATGACATCTGGAGCTACCGTTATCTACCTGTGTTTATTACACTGTTTACGTTTCTGTTTTTTTCTTAATTAAGCAGTGGAATTACTCTGTATATAACTGGTGTTAGACGGCATCATATCTTTCTTCCACTTGAAGATTAATGAGTTAGTATACAGTATAGCTATAGGATGTTTGACTGCTAACATCATTTGATGGATATCATTACTGTCTATTTATTTATTTTTTGTACATCACATCCTCCCTCTTAATAGGACCTAGAGGATTATATACTGGCTCTTTTAATACTTCAAAACATCATCCATCCTTTGTTTGTGATATATATATATATATATATATATATATATATATATATATATATATATATATATATATGGGATCTGTACAGATCCCAGAATGCACTTTCCACCGAAGCAGAAATCACCGAACATACTTAACCGAAAGTGCTGTTCACTGAAGCAGCACTTTCGGATAAGTATGCTCGTTGTGCCGGTTGTACTACGGTGCGGATAAGGGAAACTTCCCTTATATCCACTGTAGTGCGACCTCGGAGTGAGAATATTAAAGTGGGGGGGGTGTGGGGTGCAGGTAGGCTTGCCCCCTGCATAGAAGTAGGTTTAATGTTGTTTTTTTTTTTTAAACATACTTTACCATATGCGCTTTTTCGGTGAAAGCGTTTTCGGTAAAGTATGTTCGGTGATAATGGACTCGGGCTTTTGATCAAAAGTCCTAGATCTATATATATATATATATATATATATATATATATATATATATATATATATATATATATATATACTAACATAGTCCTGCTGTGCAATAATGATACATGCATACATACATGATAGCTCATGTTCATATGTGCACTGACTGGCTGACATGTACATCTATTCATTTGAAGCTAAATTCACTAAACGCACTGAAGTTTAAAGAATATTTGCTGTGACATCTGTGGGAGAATCGCATTTCTAATCAATGCATATATGCTCTGCTGAATAAATCAGCAATTCTTCAGGTTGTGAAGTGGAAGATTAAGAAACATTTCAAACCAATGTTGAAAAATGAAAGCACGTCTTATGACTTTTTTGTCAGATCCACAAGGCCTCCCTCTCTCCTGATTCTTGAAGCCTACCCTCTTGAATCACTGTAGAATGCTTTTGAGATGGTGAATAAATAAAATAACAAGAGCTGAGACTGCAGGCTATAAACCACTGACCTACAGGGCAATGGCTGTTCAATGCACAGCACAGCAATCAAGTGGTCTTGCAGAATTAACAAGAAAGAAATTGCTGATGTGGAAAATCTCATTGCAAATTATCGGTAACAAGTAAGGTATAAAGAAGGCAATTCACGCATAAGTAAGATGTCAGAGGAGGCTCATTTGACCAAATCCAGCAGAATGTATATTTTTAATATAGGTAGTGAGTGTAGATGTAAATCAAAATTTAAATCCATTCCTTGACACCATGTATCCAGCAACAATATCCTACAAAAGATCATCATAATGGCAAACACTTGGAAGTGGTGGTCACAGCACATGTTGGTGACATTCTCTGATCTAATTTTGACACTTCAAGGCTGAAAATCACAGGACAATGCTGCAGAGCACACATATCCTTGGTCATCACTAAGGCACCCCTTCAAAGACACTGCATGTAGACAGGTCACCATCCTCAAGTGTCCTTGCATATAAATCAGTTCCATGGTCAAAGATATTACTCATCATGGATACCAGCATGCCATATACAATCAGTTTGATCCACAACTGACAATTAGGGCACAGTCAGACTTCTCAACAAACCATCCAGCAGAGCCTCCACAGTGTCCAACAGCTGGCTATGCCTTCAGACTGCAGACTGAGGCTTAAAGACAGCGCAGTGTTGAGAATATCTCCCGTTGTGCTCACAATTCAGCAATGGTCTTATCTTATGCCATAATGCCAGCCTATCCTTTGTACTGAAGATGGCTTGCCCTGAAATGAGGATTCCCAGATGGCATTGATGTAGCCTTACTCTTTTATGATGACTTTGATGAACTTAGCCAACTTCACCATGTTGCCCCACATTCAGGCTCCTGTGTCATCTCTTGACAGATCCTGAGTTCTTAGGCTCATGGGTGATTTCTAGACTAACAACCCCTGGGGGGGGGGGGGTTCTAAGCTTAGCACTGCTTCCCAAATGTATCTGGCAGGCTGCTACTCTAGGATTGTTTTTGGGGCATATGTAGACTTGGGCATGGGTGGTCAAGCATTTACAGGCTTCCTCTATCTGTTAGAGACTTAGGAGCCAGACCAGAGATAAATTACCAATTCCCCATCCATTGGTCCAAGTTATACTTGAATTGGGTTAGGGAAAAGCTCTGTTTAACATGGATGGGGAGCCTGTTCAGGAGAAGAGGTAGTCCCAGTGCATATACCTGTCCCTCCAGTATGCCCTATTCATGTTTTAGGTGAGGCTTAGGTCCCTAGATTGGGTAATTTTGATGCTATTTTTTGCTGATGTGCAACAGATCTAGCAGAGTGGGATCAGATGATGCTTTGTAGACCAGGCATAGGTCACCTCTCAGCAACCTGTAGGATTCTGAGTACTGGTACACAGCTTTGAAGCAGTTGTTTTGGGTCATTGATAAGTTGCAAGTGGCTACATCATGGTGGACCAAATATCCTGCAGGAACATAAGTGGCAGGCATTTAACATTATACTGTATTTCCTAGGGCAATAAAGAATGTATCAGTTTGAGAGCCACTCAAACACTGATGATAAACCACTGGCCACAATTGCAGCAAGCTATTATTATTTTAACAGTTATTTTTTTACTTGTTATCTGTATGTATATAAGTTAAGCATAACAGCAGTTCTCCTTGTTAATCAGTAGTTACAGAATGTGTGCACCTATCAACAGATGCACAAAAGGGTCAGAAATATCCTGTCCATCATGCAGGAGCTGCTAATTTATGGACCTTTTAAATCTTTTTGTGTTGTCAGAAGGAGAATGTTATACGTATCATTGTTTTTCTTTATGTTTCACAGGATGATTTCCCCATTTTTTAAAGAAACATCAGCAAGGGTGACACTGTTGAGGGGCTGGGAATATAGGCTTCTGTCTACACATCTCTTTACATCTCTTCCACCATTTAACCTAGTATAGAAATCTTTTGGAAGGATGATGATAGAGGAAGTCCGTGGTGGCACTTGCAGAGCAACACTGATACAGCAGTTCAGGACTGTCATTACTCTGGGCAGACAAACTAAAAAATGAGGGGAAAACTCCAAACGCTCGAGACATTTAATTCATAGACACAGATAAAGGCAACAAGAAAAGCTTTTGGGTAAAACAAACCCTTTCCAAATGCATCAATTCACTCCATATATCATTTAAATAGTGATCACATATTGCGATTTACCAATCGGAAAATGGTATACAAAACAAGAAAGACAGCCACTAATGAAAAGGAGAAAAATTCACATATAAAGCAATATTTTAAAATTTACTAAAACATACCCAAATTTCATCGGTATCTAATAAAATTTATACTTTTTTTTAATACAGGTTTGATACTGATAGCTGGATTCGAACCCAGATACAGGTGCACTCAACCATGCCAGTATACATATTGATGCCTCCACCTCTCATATCTAAAAAATCTTCTGAATAGCTCTAAATTTAAAATGACGGTGTGCTCTCATTTCATTAATGTGTTTTGCTAAAGCATTAGTGCTGACATCATATCTTATTTCCAACAAGTGTTGACATAGACATTCTCTAAACTTACTTTTATAGAAAAACGGCATTTAACACAGGTTGCCTAATAAATAACATCTTCTGTATTACAGGTTGCAAAAACTTTAAAGAAATATTCAGTTTAGTCAATGGGTGTACAAAATGAATATCTTTGTTAATATGCCTACAACATATGCAATTGTAGTAGTTCCCTCCTTCATAAATTTTAATGTGTCTTTTTTGATGGAACAAAATCTTTATAACAAAGTCTTGTTTTAAACTCTTAGTCTTTCAAAAGGAAAATTCTGGTCTATGGCTAATCGAATTATGTAGCTCATGCATAGCAGTCAGTACTGGCCACTTAGTTTTAATGATATTCATAATTTGTTGACTTTGCATATTATATTTAGTTATGTATTATAATTTATTTCTATTCTGATGTACTTCATTCCTAGTTAGAACCTTTTCAGATAAATATGTTTTTACTCTTCCTTCTTGAGCTCTAAACACTTCATGTTATATCTCAGAAATAATATCTTCCTCATAAGTCATATCCCTAAATTCAATGACCATATGTTTTAATTCTATGAGAAGTTCAGTATCATTTGTTGTTAATCTACTGGCCCTTAGAAATTGTCCTCTGCCTATACCTTTATAAACATGATTAGTGTGCATGTTATGTCTATACAAATAGCAATTAGCCTACACCTCCTTCTCATGTATGCTAGTGCTTAATTTGATCCCATCTTTTCTTATTTTAATACCTAAAAATTAATTTCATATTCTGAATAATTCACTTGAAACTTTACAAATTCAGTGGTACTATTAATGTGTGTAACAAGCTGAAGTAATGTTTCAATGTCACGTTTCCAAAGAATAAATGTATCAACTACAAAACATTTAAAAACATTAAATTAGAGTCACCAAAAGCTGTAATAGAATATATATACTCCTCTTCCCTCCCACTTAGTGCCAGATTTGCATAGGTGTTTGCAACAGACATATCCATTGCTATACCCAAAGTCTGATAATGATATTCTTTATTAAACAAGAAGACATTACTATTCAAAACTGCATCTAATAATAAGCAGATTATTTCTACTCATCTAGTGACATTTCACCGTGTTTACAAATATGTTGACTAACAACTTGTATCCCATAGGAATTAGGTATCACTGTAAATAAAGATGTAGTATCCAACGTTACAAATATGATTCACGCAACGTTTTCCAAATCTTCTGTTTGATCATACAGTTTACAAAGGAAACCATTGATATCTCAGATATAATTCCGTACGTTCAACAAAAATGTTTTCAAATGTATTCTAAGTAGATAGATATGCACTCTAAAAAACAAGTGTAGAAGTGGAGAAAAAACGGCAATTAAGTTCTTTCTTTCTGGAAAACGGTTATTTACCAGACCATGGTCCACTCAGTAAATTAAATAGGTAAACACAATCAATCGTAAAACATAAACGCTATTAAGCCCTTGCGTTTTCGTCTGCTGCATTGAGACTTCATCAGATGAATACTTTATTACCATTTACATTCCCTTTATATAGTCTACATAATCATTTAATTAATGAACACACCTTAATTCAATTAACTTAATTAAAATCCTATTGCATACTTTCTTTATAGAAATGTGCTTCACTATCCACTTAAAAAACAACAGTTGTACAACATTTAAACAACATTTAAAAACTCTTCTTTTTATAACATGTTTAAAACAAGTGAAATTAATTTCCATAGAGTTAATATGAACTCATTTCTTTCATAGATTAAGGGAATAAATACCAGAATATACATATATACAAAACAATTCACTTTGTGGTATTCAGCTGCCATCTAGTGGAGATTCATATGTATTTAACATGTTGGACCATAAATTAAAAATCATAGGAAGGTTCCTTTGTTAAAAAATAATAAAATTTCATATTATTGTTATTAATGAAAATAATTTATAAAAATACCCTTACATCAAATGGATTGTTAATAATGTTATCAAAAAATGTTGCTAAATCAAGTTAATGTACTTTCTTACAATAATACCATTATAATTTCATTATAATTTAGCTGCCCTTAATTTCAAGACTGGCAATATACTAGTATATTCGTTCAGCCCAGGTGGGTTGTATGCTTCTAGTGTTACCTGCCACCAGAGCTCCCTGTATTCTACTTTTTCCTCCCAAGGGCCCCCTCTTATGTCTTTTTGGGTATGTTCTAACACGGTAAACTTGAATGTGGCTCCTGTGCATTCCTTACTATGTTTGAATAGGGCATTAGTATCCTTACAATTCTTAATGTCATTAAGATGCTCATAGATTCTTCTTTTGAGTTTTCTTTCTGTTTTCCCTATATAGAAGGAATCACAGATCCCACAGATGGCCATATAAACTAGCCCCATAGATTCACAATTGTAATAATTCTTCTTATTAGTAATTACTCTATTCCTACTTGTAATGTGTAACCTGTCGGTGTTGGAAATATACGGACACTGGGCATATCTACCACATTTATATGTACCCATCTTCCTTGCCCCTTGCGGACCCCCATTTTTCTTACTTTCTAAAATGTTTCTAATACTTTGGGCATTTTTGTACACTATTTTTGCCGAAATCCCTTCCAGTTTATCTATATCAGTTATGTCAATAAATCTACCCCATTCCTTGAAAAATATTCTTCTAATGTTGTTATTCATAGCGTTATATTCTAAGCTTAGGGCTAGCTGGAAATTCTCTTGATTTACTCTTTTGTCTTTAGATTCCATCTTTTCTAAATCAGTAATTTTCACTATAGGGGTATATCTCAGGTCTCTACCATTTTCTATTTCCTGTCTTATTTCCTTTACAATTTTTACTGTATAGCCCCGATCCTTAAACATTTTTTCTAATAAGTCACATTCTTTGATGAAATCATTTGGACAACTTGTCATCCGACTTCCCCTTACGAATTGTCCTTTTATGATATTCTTTTTGCAATGGAGGGGGTGTGCACTATTGTAATGTAGAAACATATTACAGTATGTAGGTTTTCTATATATTTTTGTTTCCAAACTTTCTTCTTTTTTATAAATTTCCAGGTCTAAATACTGTAATACATTTTTTGATAGTTTATGTGTAAACTTCAGGAAATTAGTAGTCTGGTTGAGGTAAATCATGAATTCCTCAAACCCCCCCCCCCCCAGTCCAAAACAGTACTATGTCATCCAAGAATCTACGGTAGAGCACCCAATGGGAATTAAATTGAGAATTTAAGACAAATTTCTCCTCCCATCTGGCCAGCACTAAATTTGCGTAGGTTGGGGCGCAAGCAGCTCCCATGGCTACTCCTTGTTTCTGCCTAAAAAATTCTCCATTAAAATATAAAAAATTATTGTTTAACACTATTTCCATTAACCATACATTTACCTGTTTTTCATTATTAGTTAGGTTTTTGCTCTCATACAATATTTCCTCAAACATTTCTGTACCCTCATTGTATGGAATGGATGAAAAAAGGTCAATCACATCTATAGTGACAAATAAAATATTGTCCAGATTTTTTATACTAGAAATGACCTTTAATAAATCCCAGGAATCTTTTAAAACTTGTTCTTTGTCTAACCATAGATTCTTAATTTTATTATCTATAAATTTAGCTAATGGATGAGTTTTGGATCCATCAGCCGAGACTATTGGTCTTAATGGGGGGTCCGACTCATTTTTGTGAACCTTTGGAATCCCAAATATCGAGGGAATTTTGGGTTTTTCCACTTTCAAAAATAGGTATGTTTTTTGATCAATAAGTCCCTCATATAACATGTCGCTTAGATTTATATCTATTTTGTTATAGGCAATATTAATTTCATTTTTAGAGACCAATTCATATTTGGTATTGTCCCAAAGAATATTATACATCCTACTATCATATTCAATTTTATCCATTATTACCACCCCACCCCCTTTGTCCGGTTTCATCACCCTTAAATTGGGGTCATTTTTCATTTCATATAACAACTGCTTCTCTTCTATCCCTAGGTTATTTTGATATTTAATAATATCATTTTCTTTTCTAATTTCTTTTTCTAATATTCTCTCTAAATTCTTTAATTGGGGGTGAATAGGTGGGTAATAGGTGGTTCTCCGTCTTAGTGTAGGGGCTGGGGCTGTTTGGTTACCAGAAAATAATATTTTCAAGTTTATTTTCCTTAGGAACAACCTAATATCAAGGAGGGTTTTAGCTAAATCACCCTTGGTGTTGGGTATAAATTTCAACCCTTTGGATAACAACCTAAAATATCCTTCCTTTAAAACCAAGTGGCTAAAATTATAAATGTTAAAATTTTCAAAGGACCATCTGTTCCCCATATTCGTAATTTTAGATGATTCAGGGAGGTTAGGTATGGTTAGTACCTCCCCCTCCCCCTTATGCACTCTGTCACCCAGCCTACCACTGAAACTATAGGACACATAGGTGGCTGCATAAGGCTCTTATATATTTTCAGAAGTTAATAAAGTGCAGGGACCCTAGGAGTAAATCCATTAATCCATACACAATCCATTTTCCTTCATTTTTGCAGGTGAGGTCGGGGTGTCACTTCAACAGTGACAATCATCTAGAAGCAAGGTTTATACTGCTGGGAAATGAATTAATAAAGCATTCTGAGCTTGTAGATCAAATAAAAGATTAACTTTGAAAATAGCATTGTATAAAAAGGATTTATTAACTTTATTCACACATTATGTGAAGGAGAGAAATTCATTCATTGCAAGGATATTGTCTTCCCTGTTCATGATGACTATTGCTCCTTCATCAGCTTGTTTTAAAATAATGTCCAAGTTGTCTTTTAATTTAATTAGGGCTTTCCTCTCATCATTAGTCAAATTAAAGAAAGGTTTGCACATAGGCATTTCATCAAACAGTTCATAGACCTGTTTCTCACAAAGCTGTTGAAGGGCTGATATAACTGGCTGGCTGATCAGCATAAAGATACTTGGACATTTTAAAAAACAGCCAGAAGAATACGAATCACATGGAAACAATGATTTAAGATTCAATTTGCTTGTAAATAACCATAGCTTTTTTACAGCTTTGGTTATAGTGCCTATGTTTGCTGGAACTAATGTTCAACCTTTTTTATAATAAACAATCAGGAAAAGAGAAGATGGAGCAAATAATCACATTGTAGCAAATTTGTTAAACTATTCCTACCTATATAGTTAAGTAAGTGATACGATCTTACCAGCCAAGGCAATATAGACTGAAGTGCCTCAATGCATTCATCAGGATGTTGCCACACCAAATCATTAGAGTTCATACATCCTGATCTCATGCATTTTTCTTTCTCATTTTCTGATGCCTCATCCAGCAGAGCAATTACTGTATCTAAATTAAATACAGGATTACAAAGGGCCCAATTCCAAAAGACTTGCTCTCGTGCAAGTGACCACTTACAATGAAAGCAGGTCTGTTGGAATCTGGTCTGTGTAGCAAGCCTATTTATAGATAGACATTATACCAGTCACTTACACTGAGAGCATGTCTTGTGGAATCAGGGCGAACTTACACTGAGAGCAACTCTTTTGGAATCTGACCCAAAGTGTTTCAGTTGCCATCTTCTCAGAAACCAAAAGACTATTTAACCCAGCAGCTTGCCTTGCCGCTCTGTCAGTCAGATTATTAGCCACTGACCACATGTCACTTCCTTTACTCTGTGCTTGCACCTTTACATCTGCTACCTGTCTGGGCAGCAAAATAGATTCTAACAATAATTTTAAATATCACCCATTTTTAATTTCTGTGCCTGCTGTTGTCAAGAACCCACACTGTTTCCATAGTTCCCTCAAATTATGTACCACCCCAAATATATATCCACTGTCTATATAAATGTTCACTTCTTTGTCTCTACTGAGTTCACATGCCTTAGCAAGTGCTACCATTTAAGTCACTTGAGCACTTTTAGTTCAAATAGCAGTTCCAGCAAACAGACATCCTTTCTCATTCTTGCCACAGGATCCATCCACAAAGAGCTCTTGTTCAGCATTTTGAACTAGAACATCAGTCAGGTCTTTCCTAGGAGAAAGCAAATGGTTAGTAACAATAATAATAATAATACAGTCATGTGATTCTCCATCCTCTGCAGTTGATAGCAGAGAAGCAGGGTTCAAAACAGGAAACCTGATAGCTGTAATAGCTTGGTCTGAAATCAGCAGCAACTCGTATTTTGACAAACTTGAAAGAGAAATTCTGCATTTTTGTTTTTAATAAAAGGGGCAGCCACTGCATATGGGACTGAAATTGTAAGTTTATGTCCCAGGACAAATGGAGCCGCATGTTCTACCATCAGGGCAGCTGCAACAACTCCTCTCAGACAAGGTGTTAGCCCCTTTTCCACTGGATCCAGTGCCATGCTGTAATAAGCTAAAGGTTTTTGATTTTACCCCATGCTTTTGTGTAAGCAGTCCTGCTGCAAACCCACTTTTTCATGAAAGAAATGCCTAAATGGCTTTCTGTAATCTGGTAAAGCAAGATCATTTGCTAAAGCTTGCTCTAACAGAACAATTGAATTTTCCTCACTTTCTCCTCACAGCAAGGGTTCTGGTGTATTTTATTTTAACAGGTTTATCTGTGGTTTTGCTAGCTCTGTGTAATTTGCAATCTGTTGCCTACAATACCCTGCCATACTTAAGAAAGATCTAAGCTATTTCTGGGTGACTAGATGTGGAGCTTTAGTTACTGCCTTGACATGTGAAGGTAACATTTGTCAATTTCCTTGTGATATTATATGATTAAGATATTTTACCTTTGGTTACCAAAGTTACATTTTTTTTTCTTGACTCCCTATATCTTCTTGTGCTTGTTTAGTCATCAGGAAAACAGTATCCTGTTGACAATGCTGCAGTGTGTCTGACGCTATAAGTAAATAATCTAATTATTGCATTAATACTGACTGGTGGGGAAGTTGTACATCTTCCAACTCCCTTTTTAAGATTCCTGAAAATGTGGATGGAGATTCAGTATATCCATGACATAGCCTTGCTGAAGTGTAATGTTTCCCTTTCTATGCAAAAACAAACAAATACTGACTTTCAGGGTGTGTAGGTGTAGAAAAGAAAGCTGAGCACAAGTCCGTAACAGATAAATAAGTAGCCCATAGTGGTATACAGCTAAGAATAATTGCTGGGTTAGAGGCAGCTGGATAAGAGTATTGCCTGATTTACAGCTTTCAAATCCTCTACAAACCTGTACGTATTTTGACCAGGCTTCTTAATCAGAAGTATGGGAGTGTTACAACAGCTTTAGGGATAATTATTCCCTGCTATAACAGGGACTGAATAACAGGCTGAATTCCCACTTCTGCTTCTGCCTTCGGGGAATGTTGTGGTATTCTGGGAAGTGGTTTATTTGAATCTACTCTAATTCTTACTGGTTCTACACATTTTAACAGCCCTACTTCATTAGGATGCTGTGCCCATATGCTTTTGGGTACCTGTTGCCCTAATTCCTCATCTATCTGACTGAAGCTGTGATATTTGTGTTTTATCTTTAGTAGTCAATGCTGCTAAAACCTCCCCCTCTGTCTCACTATGGACATCCAAATACACTTCCTCAAGGGTACAATAGCATGCTTCTTGTAGATCAGTGTGTATATCTCTTTAAGAAACCTCCTGTGTGCATGTACTAAATGTGTTGATTACTGAGCACGTGCAGGGGCAGAGTGCCATTTTGTAGTAAGCTGTTGAGATGTAAGTATGTATGTGTGTGAGCTCTATCTGTTAATCAGTTTGTTTATATTTACTGATGCTGCTTTCCATCCTGATGTGTATCTATACAGTAAAGCATCTTAAATGGACTACCCCACCTGCATGTCTTCCATGGATTAGGGGACGAGTGGCATGGTGTCAGAAGTGGCATGTCTAAAAAGGACATGGTGTCAGAAGCAGAATATCTAATGGCCAGAAAGAACTCCAGTTTCTCTACTTTGACTTTGAGAGGCATTCAGCTACAGTTGGAGGTACATACAGGACTGGACCATCTTTTGCTATAATTCGCAAAACAGGTCAGAAACTAATTTTTCATGTTAAACTTGCTCAAACTATTTCTTGCTTGCAAAATATGAAATGAAGCATACAGAATGCTTTAAACAATATTAAAATAAGTCAGAATATCTGATATTGCTAGAAATATTCGAATTACTACAGAAAATGTTTGAAATAAAGTCCGAATTGCATAAAATGAATAAAACAAATAAAATAGAGAGAAACAACCACATTTTCAATACCTTATTTATTTGCAAATCCATATTTTTCGTATTTATTGAGGCTATCCGAGTTATCAGAAGTGTATGTGCTCGCATGTTTGTGCAGTGTTACAGTAAAGTTATATCCCAAAAATATAGCCATTTTCAAGCATATTTCACAAAGTACAGTGTTTCAAAGAGTTTATTGTGCATTTGTGTGTTACTGCAAGCTGCAGAGAGCAATTTGTCTGTGTATAATTACAAGTAGACCAGGGTTGCATTGTATTTTATTATAATTTGTTGGCATGGCTGAAGGATTTCGAAAACCAGGTCCTCTAGTATTTAATAATAATATTGCTGACAACTGGAGAGTGTTTGAGCAAGACTATGCCATTTTCATACAGGCTGTATTTTCTGGTAAAGATGACCATACAAAGGCATTTATTCTGCTTAATTTAGCTGGGTCAGAAGCCATAGAAAGGGAACATTCATTTGTGTATGTATCTGCTATCTTTGCTGGAGAGGGGGAAAACCATCATATTGTTGTACAGGCTGAGTCAAAGGAGGACCCAGAGTGCTTAAAATGTAAATTTAGATAAATGTGTAACCCTCAGACCAACATTACAATAGAGAGACACTTATTTTACACAAGGGATCAAAAGCCAGGTGAAACTTTTGCAGTATATGTCACTGACTTGAGAAATAAAGCTAAAATGTGCAGATTTGGTGATTTAAGAGAAGGATAGACTTGTGTGTGGTATTAAAGAGGATGCAGTGAGAAAGATTTTGCTTTGTGACAGTGATTTAACTCTGAATAAGGCTATTGAGATTTGTCAGATATATGAGCTCACAGAAACGCAGGCAAATGTGCTTACACATGAGATGTGCCAGTTTCCAGTACCTTCTAAGCTTCACATTGATAGTATGCAGCACATAGTTAGAAGAAAGAGGCCCAAGCACATGGCAGCTGTAGCCCCTACCGCACTCACAGATAAACCCTAGAGCTTCATAGCAAGTTCCAGAAACCACACAGTCTCATTGAAGTAAAAGAGTGAGTCAGCAAACTCAAGGCACGGGCCCCAACCTAGTTTCATTGTTAACTGCCATGATTGCAGTAATTATCATGAATCTAAAAGAGAGAAATGCTTAGCTTTTGGTCAACAATGCCACAATTATAATACATGGAACCATTTCAAAATATTTTGTAAATCAAAAGCCACACATTCTTTCACCAAAAGGGAACATTTTAAGAAATGTGTTGCTTAATTACAAAGCTATGACTCAGAGTCTCATTCTTTTATGTTGATGGTGTGTCAGCGCTTAGTGAAACAGTCAATACAGTTGATTTATGAACCAAGAATGAAGTATTTTGTACTGTTCAGATAAATGGCAAACCCCATAGAGCTCAAAGTTGATACTGGCTCAAAGTGTAATGTTATGTCTGAAGAAACATTTTCTAGAGTATGTGTTGGTGAAAGGCTTGATTTGGCAAAGTGTGCAAAGTTTGTTGCGTATGGTGGTGAAGAGATTCAAACCGAAGGCTCAGTAGTGCTTTCATGTTACTGTGCTGGGAGATGTTTTGACTTATTATTTTATATGGTCAAGAGGAACGTCCAGTCATTATAAGGCCTAAGACACTCTTTGAAAATGGGACTGCTTTCATTTAACAAGGAAGTTCACCATGTTAGCTTAAAAGACTACTACTCTAATTTTGCCCAGCATATTTTTTTTCTACCTGTGCTGATCTCTTCGAAGACAAACTAGGCAAGCTTCCAGTTGTGTACTCCATGAAGTTAGACCCAGATGTCAGTCCAGTTGTCAGGCCCACTAGAAAAGTTCCAATAGCCATGCAGACTAGAGTTAAAGCCGAGTTAGATAAAATGGTGCAGCAAGGTGTGATTTGCCCAGTTAGTGAACTGACAGAGTGGATATCTTCCATGGTGGTAGCTCATAAGAAAAGCTCAGATGACATCAGAATATGTATTGACCCATGAAATTTAAACAAGGCACTCAAAATACCTCATCATCCAATGCGCGCAGTCTAAGAAATTACAGCTCTCATGCCAAATGCCATTGTTTTTCTGTCTTAGATGCAAAGAGTTCATTTTGGCAAATTTTGTTTGACAAGAAATCTTCGTTGCTCACTACAGTCAGTACTCCATTTGAAGGTACATATTTTTGAGAATGCCATTTGGGATAAATTCTGCAAGTGAAGTCTTTCAACATGCAATGGAGCAATTTTTTTCTGGGTATCCTTGTGCTGTTATTGCAGACAACATACCCGCTAGGAGGTAATGGTGAAGCAGAGCATGACAGAAACCTTAGAAAAGTTCTGGAAAGGGCACATCAAGAGAATCTTAAACTCAATCCACAGAAATGCAAATTCAGGCTATGAGAGGTCATGTACATTGGTCATTTATTCACCATTTCAGGCTTACAACCAGACCCTTCTAAGCAAACAGACATTCTCAAGATGCCAGTTCCATGCAATGTTCAAGCCTTGCAATGTTTTCTTGGCATGGTTAACTACTTAGGCAAGTTAATTCCAGACTTGAGTCAAGCGTCTGCACAACTCAGAGAGCTAACACATAAAGATGTATCTTGGTCTTGGTTAGAGCAACACCGGGGAGTATTTGATGCCCTGAAACAGAGAATTACCAGTCCACCTACTCTCAGATACTATGACATCCACAAACCAGTTACTCTTTCATGTGATACTTCGAAATATGGTCTTGGTGCAGTCATTCTACAAGAGGGTCAACCAGTTGCTTATGCGTCCATAACTCTTACCCAAGCTAAAATGCAGTATGCTCAGATAGAGAAAGAGCTATTGGCAATTGTGTTTGCATGTTCCAAGTTCCATGATTATGTGTATGGTAGACCAATCTAGATTAAAACAGATCACCAACCTCTGGTCACTATTTTGAGAAAGACTATGCATACAGCTACAGCCCAGATTACAACATATGATGCTGAGATTGCAAAGGTATCATTTCAACCTTGTCTACACGAAAGGCAAACTTTATTATCTTGCTGATACGTTATCCAGATCACCCAGAAGTACCACTGAACAGCATGAGAACAAGAGATTTGATTTTGAAGTCATGGAGGTGAGAAATTTTTCTTCAACATGTCTTGATGAGCTCAGAGATCATAGGTTCATAGGTTCACAGGTAGGTACTAGGCTATCTGCCTGAAGGCATTTATAAGCCTAGCCAGAATGTGCTGGCTTTCGCCACCCCCTTAGATTAGTTCCCTGTGCCTCTGTCCAGCAGAGCCACTGAAGTGATCCCCGGGGTAAACTTTCTGCTTCCCATCCACTCGTCAAGGTTTCTCTTGAAGAGTAAAAGTGAGGAGCTCTGCCTAATGTAGACTGGAATCTTGTTCCAATGCATGGGAAGTCTCTGGGACAGGAATCTATCCCTCCAGCACGTCCTATTTATTGTTGTGGTGAGGTTTAGACCCCTAGAGCTTGTGCCTTGAGGGGATAAGGTTTTCTTTAGGTGGAGCATGTCCATCAATTCTGGGATGGACATGGCCTTGTATGTCAGGCAGAGATCACCTCTGACTAGGTGGTATGCAACCGAGTACAGCTGGAGTTTCTTCAGTCTAGCTGCATAGGGTATCTGTTTGAGGCCAGTGATCCTCTTGGTGAGTTACTTCTGCGGTCTTTCCAGCTGTTGCAGGTGTTTTGTAAAGTACATCCCAAGTGGGGCATTGTACTCTATGATGGGTCTGATGAGTGATGAGTAGAGGGGCACAATGACCTCTTTTGATCTGGATGCAAACCCTTTTGTGATAAGGTGGGCCATGTAGAAGAATTTTCTAACCACTTTGGCAATGTGATTATCAAAGGATAGATTACCATCTACTTGGGTCCCCAGATCCCTTATTACGTCTTCCGTATTTAGGGGACTACCACCTATGTAGTAGTTTGTGGGTACTTTGTTTTTTCCAAAGGGATTGACTGTGCACTTTTTGGCATTTAACTAAAGGCCATGATTTTGACACCAGGTATCTGTCTCAGAGAGACCCTTTTGGAGGATGTCTGTGTCAGCCGGAGAGTCAATTATAGCCCCTAGTTTGCAGTTGTCTGTGAACTTGGTCAGCCATAGTCCTCCTGTGCTTGCCTGTACCTCTGAGAAGTATATGGCAGACAGGAGGTGTCCTAGGACTGAGCCCTGGGGAACGCCACTTGTAACCTGCAGATCCAGTTTTACAGAAGCTCAATCACTTTTCAGAGAAGGATGGCCATCAAAGCAATCTAGTTTACCTTAAGAAGTGCAACCTTAGTTTCCACACAGAGTTGTAATTTCGTCTGACAATGGTATTGCCATGAAAGGTCCTAAAGTTATTGTTCCAAAGTCTTTGCAACAAGAGTACATTATTATCTTTCATCGAGGTCATCCAGGAGCAGACTCTACCAAAAGAAGGGCGAGAAGACTAGTATTTTGGCCTTCTGTGCCACAAGATATTGAGAGAGTACTTTCATCTTTCCTCTGTGTAATAGTACAAAGCCACATCAACAGAAAGAACCACTTCAGCTGAAACAGATTCCTGAACTACCTTGGTCAACAGTAGCCACCAACATTTTCAAATGGAATGGTCAATATTATTTGTTGTTAATAGACTCTTGTTCCAATTGGTTTGAGACTGAACTACTTCCCAATCTAGCATCTACTACTGTAGTTTTGCAGTTCATGGGTTTCCACACAGTTATTCCTGAAAATAACACACAGTTTATAAGCCAACAGTTGAAAAGATTTGCCGAAGAGTGGGACTTTACTCATGTCACTAGTAGTCCAGAATATCCTTAGTCAAATAGTTTGGCAGAACATGCAGTTCAAAGTGCAAAGCAGTTACTAGAGAAGTCAAAGTGAGACAGTAGTGATGTTTTCCTAAATCTCTTGAATCTAAGAAACATTTCTCGTGATAAACATTTTGGTTCACCTGCTCAGAGACTTCTATCGAGACAAACCAGAACCACATTGCCCATCAGTAGGCAATTGCTGGCTCCATGTGTCAAGAACAACAGGTCAGTGAAAGGGAATCTGTTGATGAAGCATTTCACCCAGAAGTCCTACTATAATAAGACCAGAAAAATGCTCAATCTATTACGAGAGGGAGAAGTGGTAAGGATGCAACGTTCAAAGGTCATGATCGGATTGGAGTCATGAAAAACATCTGTCTAGAGCCAAGATCATACATTGTGGAATCACAAGGAGCTGAATTCAGGTGGAATTGGAAGCATTTGATACTGCTGTCCGAACCTGTACCACAGCATATAACCTGTGAAAAAGACTGTTTATCTCAGAGTGAGTTGTCCTGTGTTCCACTTCCTAAGGAAGTTCTAGAAGCTATTTCCATTCCTGTAATGAATCCTGAGATGAGCTGTTCATCGAAACCTGTCCCTGCTGCTAAGTCCAGTTCTGATGGTTAAGTCACAAGATCCGGTCGAATCTCCAGACCATGTTCCAGATATACAGCGATGTGGACATAAGCAATATGAACAACCTGAGCACTGTGTTTATTTTTCTGATTGTCTATATTGATGCATGACTAACTGCAATCTTATTTTGATAAAGGGCAATCTTTTCTTCAAGAAGGAGGATGTAGATCAGTGTGCATACCTCTTTAAGAAACCTCCTGTGGGCATGTACTAAGTGTATTGATTACTGAGCGCATGCAGAGACAGAGTGCCATTTTGTAGTAAGCTGTTGAGATGTAAATATATATGTGTGTGTAATCTCTATCTGTTAATCAGTTTGTTTATATTTACTGATGCTGCTTTCCATCCTGATGTATTTCTATGCAATAAAGCATCTTAAACGAAATACGCCACCTGCTTTTCTTCCATGGATTAGGGGACGAGTGACACTTCTCTTCTATTGGACCTAAGGACAAAGTCATAGGCTGTGACATAACACATGATAAACAAAAGGAACATTAAACTCAAACTGCTTTTACTTTTTCTCTCTACATAAGTGTATTTCTCTAGTTGAACTAGACCCAGTGGCACTTGTATCAATTAAAAATGAGACTTTCTTCTTTCCTATACTTAGTTCAACATAAGGTCTGTTGATTAATTGGTACTAAAGTATTCAGGCTTGCTTGTTTTTCCTCACTGCAGTATGGAGCTTTCTGACTTTTCTGAGTCTGTGTAGGAAGGGGTGGGAGTGAAGCATTACTGTAGTTCAGTTCCAGGCATTCCAGTTCTCTTGCTGCCTCTGTCTATAAAGGCATTCTCTTCTCCAGTGCCCAGTCCTGCCACAGTTGAAACTGGGATCATTTGCAGAGGATGGAGGAGGTCCAGCAGTTCAAACCTGCCTGTCTCCCCCCTAGCATTTTGCTGTGAACTGTGTGGTGTATTTCCTACATATCACCCCAAACCTATTTCTACCTGTTCCCTTATTTCCCCTCCTTTCATAACTTCTGATTTGCAAATCCAGAAGCTTTTCTTTTGCTTCCATGTTTTTTTCTATATTCTCAGTGCAATGTTCAGCATATTTAAGGACATCTGCTTGTGTTTTCCCTTGCCAGTTAAGGAGTATCTGGTTTCAGGGCACCTGAATCTGTGGTTGCAAACTTTGAAAAAGGCAGACCCCACTGCTGCTGCTGTATCTGTAGGATTTGCAAGGCCAGAATACTTTTCAAATACTGATGTAATTTTGTCTAAGTAATCTCCTGGAGATTCACCTTTATTTTGCTTGCAGTCATTTTCTTCAATCTGTTCTTTCTGGGGACATTTTACTGATTGTTTCTAACATGGATTCCCATTTCTTGATTAATCATTCATATTCGTTCCCTCTTATCCTTACATTTGAACATATTCCTGCTTCCTTAACAAGTTTTCCATACATTTATGGAATAACTAATAGTTTTAATAATGGACACAGGTATTCTGACTTGGGTCAAGGCATTTGGTAATAGTAATTGTAAGCATTTCTTCCCTAAATTTCACCCAGGGACTTCTTTTATTTTGGGGGAAATCTTTAACTATGTGATGTAAGTCTGTCAGGGTCCAAAGACAATAGACATGGAAAGTTTGCTGTCCTCTGCCTGTTGGCATTTTTCAAAGGGGTGCCTGTGTTATAATTTCCTTTCCTTCAACACTAGTTTCACTGCTAGCTCCCTCATTAAGTTCATGTTTCTCATGCTTTGCTTTAGAGTGTGTGAAGTCTTATCATAGTATTGCTGTGTCATATCTTCTCCCTGTCTCTTACCTACTTTATCCTCCTGTCCATTTTCTTCTATTACCTGTTTCTTGGGACTACTTCCATCAGCAGGAGGGGCAGCAAGAAGTGGACAAATGTCACCTCCAAAGAAAGTGGACAAGGGGCAAAAGTATATCCCCCTTCTGGCCAGATATATTAATTCCAGATATTACCGGGTAAAGAGATCCCATATTTCTTTTAACTGTCATGGTCTTAAGATCTTTTACCTGTTGCAACAGTTTCTGGTTTGCATCTTTTAACTCACGTAATGTAGATTCATTTTCTCTTTTAAAGATTTTACTATAACAACCATTAAAAGCATCCCACTGGTCTCTCTTTATGCTGGTTCATTTCTTCTCTAAAATTTCTCTTAAATTAATTATTTTAGTGTGAACAAAAGTCCCAGTTTGTGGAAATTTTAAAGCAGAATCTTTTTTGTAAAGTCATACCACTTAGCTACTGTAAATACCTGCAACTGAATGCCCCATAATGATTATACATATAGCATGCTGATGTACCCTTAGGAGGGGTAGGGGTCATACTTCACTTGCGTCTCATTATTTCCAACTCTCACTATCACATATACACAAGTAAGGCAATGTCCTCTCGACCTTATGGTCAGGAGCACCCTGCTATGACTTTACCTTAATACATACAACACTAACACTTTACTCACATGCTTAAAACCTTGACTGCATGCAGATTTATATCTCTTTCCTTTTTTCCTTCCTTATTGCAGGTATGGGATGAAAAAAATCCTTAAACCTTAAATTTTAATACCCATTTACCAAACATATTTGTACAGCCAGATAAGAACAGCAGCTTGAGAGTCAAAGTACAAAAGAAACATGAGGTGTACATTAAAAGACTTATTTGTTATGGACAACCGCTATGTCAGGAAACTTTCTGCACTTAAGACAACCAGACACTGCTGTTGATACCTTGGTTTAAATCCAAGTTACAGCACCATCTGTTGAGGTAAGAAATAATACAAAGAGAAACAGAATATCTAGCTGTAAAAATATAGGGCAGGATTCATGAAGCCTCCGTGTAAGAGTTATAACTCATACACGGAGGCTGCAGTTAAACGGAGTGATGTCAGCATGCTCTGCATATTCATGAGAGCATGCTGAATCACACCTAAGGCTAACACGGTCCGTGTAAGACATGTGGGGGCATGTCCGTAGGCTGATCCCTGCAAGCGGACACGCCCCATAAGTGTAAAGGTGTCCAAAGTAGACACCCACAACAGAGTCCACGGAAATGTGAATAAACACAACACAACACATGCCCCTACAGACTATTAAACATAAAACAATCTAAATGAACATGTCATATTTTTTTTAAATTGTAACAATGTTTAACCGTGAATGCGCTTGTTATGCTGGCGTGCCATAAGCGCAGCTACAGTTAGCAGTCAATGAGAAAGCATATAAGAACTAAATATGCAAAATAAGCCAGGAAGCAATAGCGTAGCGGTAGAGATGCCGGCTGCAGAGCAGGCATTCATGGTTCGAGCCCCCCACAACACTAATTTTTTTTTTTGCAAAATAAGCAGGAAACAAGTCCCTGACACATATGTACACATAAAACCAGAATATATGTAAAATGCAATGAAATAGCCCATTTATATTGAATAAATGTGAGCTAAGAAATGAATATAAACTGCCAGATGTGCCCATAGCTGAGCTACAGTTCAACAGAGTGAGTGTATGTGCCCTGATAAGCATTGGTCCAACTGGTGCAAACTGAGTGCCCGTAGCTGAGCAGTGGTTTACCATGCTAAATATATGTGCCCCTAACTGAGCTGAGCGGAATATGCGTGCCGATAGCCAAATGAGGCTTAAACCAGCGTACCCGCTTGCACGGAGCTGCGCGCCAGAAACAAGCTAACCGACGGGCAACGCGTTGAGCAAGCGTATCAAAACTGCCTTTACACAGACACACCCCTCAACATGTCTAGACAGTCATGAAAATAAAAAGCAGTGGCCAGGTTCGAACCCAGGATACTATACACCATAGTCAAGGTACAGAACCACTAAGCCATGACAGCAGTACCTAGAAATGCAATAATAGCTCATATATAGGAATGAATACAAACTACAGCATGACAATGCAGGTTTACTGAAGTTGATACAATTCCAAAATGGCCAATCACAGATATGTGCGGAAAAATGGACTATATAAGCCCCATAGGCGGGAATACACAGCATAAACGATTGTAGAACAGACCTGCAGGCAGAATGTCAGGTGTAAGAGAGGGTAGTCACTTTCGGCGCCAGGAGGTGGGGTGTTGAGGAGTCCAGGTACATGGCCTGGCTCCTAGTCCACAACCATGAGGCCCAACTCATGCAGGGCCAGGTCCTCTGGGAGGCGTGCAGGGCTGGCGTGGGACCAGTTGGCTCATGAACTCACCAGTGCCACAGGAATTCCAAGGACAGGTAGCAGGTCCGTCACCACCATGCAGGACCTGAAGAGACGCAAGCAGGACCAACTGAACCTTTGGATCCAGGAGGCCCGGCAATCACCCAACGCCCACCACTGAGTAAGTAACAATTAATTATGTATGTAGAAAGTTAAACTACCTGAAATTATGGAGATGTGTATTCCAATATTACTTCATTTATATTACAGCTGCAGGTGTCCGTTCTGTGAACCGCAGAGCCTATGCCGATAGGCTGGTGCGGGTTGCCACCAGGCAGGTCAGTAATCCACTACTAGTAACTGTAAAGATATATAAATGTATGACAGTCAGCAAAAGAGTGCAGTGTAGCCAGGAAGGAATTAAATCTGCAAGTAACAGTGTGAAAGTGTATGCAAGTATTGCCTGATTACAACAGTTCCCAGCCTGTAAGTGTAAACTAAACATGAAACTGTCCAACATATATTTTGAAATAAAACTGCCCTGCCTGTAAGAAAATAGTACACAACCTGCAGCAGCATGTAAAGTATAGCTGCAGAAGAGGATGAAATCACATGTGTGAAATATATCCCTGTGGAAATACTGAAACATGACAGAAGTGAGACTGCTGGAAAGAACTGTAATAACTACTGTTAAAACATGTCAATAAAGCCTAGAAGTACCAGTCTGAATAGTAACATGAAAGCAAGTGAGAGAGTGTGAGAAAGTGTCAGAATATAGCAATGCAGTAGTAATAACCCTGAATAAACTATACTGCAGTAAAGACAGAAAGCTGTGGACCGAACCAAAAAAAAAAGGGCGCATGGGTTTCCCCCCCCCTGCAATGCGCCCATTTCTTCCCTTTTTGTATTTTCCCCAACTTTCCTGCCCCCTTTTTTTTTTTTTAAAAAAAAAAATTGTTGCGGAAAGCGGGGGTTTGGGGGGTGGGGAGTCATGCGGGGAGCCCCAAAAAACCCCCGGGGTTAAATCAAAATTTTTTCACTTTGTTACCCTGTATCATTAAAAAAAAATTCCCCCCCTGTCGCCCCAAAACCCAACCTTTGGGAAACATACCAAAAACCCCCTACCAAAGGACTCTTAAAAAAAAATTTTGGCAAAATTTTAAACTTAAATGGAAAAAAAATTTAAAATTTGGTGTACAAAAAGATTATTTTAAAAAAAAAATGGTTTTCCCAAATGTAAAAAAACAGCCATGCTAGGGAGCGGGAAATAATCTTAAAGTTGTTTTATGTTTACCTTTTTAAATTTTAAAAATTTTTTTTAAATTTTTTTAAAAATAAAAATTTAATTTGAGCAAGGCAACCATTGCAAAGGGAACAGGAAAAGGGGGGAAAATGTAAATCCCAAGCCAAAAATTGAAGGTCTAACCTTTAAAAAAATTCCACGCATCCACGGCCCCCCAAACTGAAAAAACCTCAAACCCCTTTTAAATTCCGAAAAAGTGAAATGAATGTACACAACGGGCTTACAATTGCAAATTGGTTAAATTTGGGTGCAGGGATACATGGACCATGAATATACAAAAATATTAAATCCCAAATCAAAATTTAATTCATTGCTGGAACAGAGGGAAGAAAAAAGGAAAAAAACAGGAAGAAAAAACAAAACCCCCTCCAAAGCTGTCCCAAATGTACCACAACAAACTTAAAACCCAGTGTGAAAACAGGGAATGCAATCGGGTTAAATTTATAACCCCAAAGGGTTCAATTGTACAAGGAGCCATGGATATTTGGTTTATGTACCCCAAAAAAAGGGGGATGAAAAATTTCCAGTAAGCAGGAGGAGGATCCCAATGTTTTGTTCTGCAAGGTGTAGGCGCGAAAGCACCAGGAAACAGGACACCCCTAAAGGGCACACCTAAAAGTGTCTAGGTCCTGATTATGAATGTCCCATGTTTAACCCAAATGGACCACCCTTTATGCAAGAGGGGAAACCCGGGGTCTTGGGGTGCCCCATTTTTGGGGGGCCCATTTAGATGCCCAGGTACAATCCAGCAGGGCCCGAAAACAAGTGTTCTTGGGGATGTCCCCTCAATCAGCAAACCAGGGGACCAGGCCATATGCTGTTTTTCTTGGGTGCCCCCCCTGGTTTGGGAAAATTCAGCACGGATAAATATAAAAGGTAAAGGGGGGGTATGCCCCAGTCTGCGGGAATGGCCAAATTTGGGTGTGTTGTGGGGGCCACGACATTCGAGGATGTGGTCCATATTGTAAAAAACAAAAGGGGGAAAGGTTTTTAAACCCCTCCCGAGATGGGGCTTTGATGGGGTGTAAAAGAAAGTGCTCCCACGACCCTCCCTAATTTGGAATGTGTCTTCCCATTTCCCCCTGCTATTTTCAATGCCTTGCTGGTAGGGACGGATGTAACGTCAAGGGCGGGGAAAAGGGTTCTCCATGAATTGCACTGTTGGGTAACTTTGCGGGGGGCCAGCGTGTGGGGGTTCCACTCCCCCGGCTGGGGATCCCCCCCTCCCAGCAAGTGTAACTTAAAAACCCCAAAATTTTTCCCTGGGGGTTTTGGGGGGGAATGTTTCCAGGCCATTAAAGTCCACAAGGGGTCTGTCCCACATACATCCCGGGAGCCCCCGAGGGGGGTTTGTGAGGGATGCATGTTGCTAATGGGGTGACGGGGGAAAGTCGGAGGGCCAGGTGTTGGCTGGCACTGAATTGGATGTCCCGGTTTTTCCCCAAAACCACAAAAAGGGGAAAATTTTAATCCAACAAACATTAATATGGGAAAATTTTCTAAAATTTGCATACCCTGTTTGGTTTTTCCAAAAGGGGGGCCCCGCGAAACCCCCTCTTTGGGAGATGGGAACCACCAACCGGGTGGGGGGGAATCCCCCCGCCCAGTAGAAGGGGGAAACCCGACGGGAAAGAGGGCCGTGGGAAAAAAATTGGCATATAAAGGCATATACAGGGACATATGAGTGATTTAATCAGTGCCCGGGGGCAGATATCCACAGGCAACAGGTCCACAGGGGGGGGGTGGCCACATCCCCTCACCAGACTGGGGGGCTACCCCTAAGTGTTGTGGCTCCAGCCCCAGAACAACAAACAAACCTGCATTATGATGGAGGCTGGTTCCACACAGCAGACCCTGGAGCATGCAGGTAAATGCCATATGTACACCTGACTGTTCTGTACACTGGAACATATGCAATATCAAAAAATGTGCCCACTAACATTAATCTCATCATTTCTGCAGGTCCCTCCAGGGTTACAAAAGACAGGCCATCCATGCTGGTGAGTGTGTTTAACATAACCTATAATAGTCCTGATAATGCAAAAATAGTGTAACTCAGTACTGCTCTGTGTGTATACTGCAGTGCATTTTGCATGTGTGCAGGTTGTCAGTACCCATTTTGCATGTGTGCCTGTGTTTTCATGTGTGCCTGTGTCCCTGTGCATTTTGCCTGTGTCCCTGTGCTTTTCTGTGTGCCTGTGCCCCTGTGTGTGTGCATGTGTCCCTGTGTGCATGTGTGCCCCTGTGCTGTGTGCTGTGTGTGCATGTGTGTGTGCATGTGTGCATGTGCCCTGTGTGCATGTGTGCATTTTTGCATGTGTCCATGTGTGCATGTGTCATGTGTGCATGCATGTGTGCATGTGTGCATGTGATGGTGCATTGTCATGTTAGTGTCTGTGTTTCCTGTCTTTCCCCTGGTCTGGCTGTCTGGTGATTTTCCGGCTGTGCCCCTGGTGTGGTGATCATGGGAAAAATGTCGGGAATGAAATGGTTTTTCCGCTTCACCCATAGGTTCTGGGGGGTCTCTGGGGACCTGCCAGGGAATGAACGTCAGGCACTGGGAAGATGTTTGTGAATGGTACAAAGGTGGCAGGGTCTCCCTTTGGGACCAAGACAGTCCCCGCTGTAACCCCTCATTTCGGGCCCGTCATCCCGCCAACTCCATTCAATGTCCCTAGGGGATGGAAGGAACAGGGGCTGACCAGGGTAAGTGGGTTCCCGGGACATGCTTTCCCCCAACACAGCCCTGGGGAGGGGGCCCCCAATGGGCCAAAGCAGGCCCCCGGGTTCTGTGGGGCACCGTGGGGGGCCCGGCCGGCGGAAGGGCGCAACCCAGCATGTTTGCTGTCATGCAGGCTCAGTGTTGGAAGGGCCCAACAGGGCTGGGGAGTCAACACCACGCCATGACAGTACTGAATTCGGAGCATCCGAACACCCTGCATAGACAGCGTTGTGGGGCATTTGGTTCCACAACCTGTATGAGCCAGGGAATGGTGGGGGTCCTCGGGTCCCCAGCCACAACCGCACACTGGGAGCCACCACTGCTGCGCCCCAACCACACACCCCAGCAATGTGGGTCGTGCTGTCGAACCCCAGGAAATGCCGTGGCTCTGGCATCCCAACAACAGTGCCAGTAAACACCCCCTTCTGATGACAGTACCCAGCGGTTGTACTGGATATGGTCCGCACCCCCGCCAGGACGGGTCCGTGACTGACCTGATCCACCTGCCCTGCAGGGTGTTGTCCACAAACCCCGGGGAAGGGGCAAAAAACCATGGGTTGGAATGTGTCTCCCACACACATGCAATTTGGGTTAAAAGGGCAACCAATCCAACCTTTAAGAACATGGCCACCCCTGATCTCCCTCAACAAACCTACAACAATGTCAAAATTGTTATCTTTTTTAGGCATACTTCCACCCTGTGTATGAGTTTTTTTCCACCTTCCCCCCAAAACTCACTCATGCGGGAAAGGTAACGTTCTTGCAAGGGGACCAAGATGAATAAATGGGGAAGTACGTTGTTAAGTTGCCCCCACCGCTTGGATTTGAGTTAATTTTCGACCCAAAGTAAAAAAAATAACATCATAATTGCCCCTGGCCTTTGGGGTTTGGGGAAAAAGGATACCTACATGGGTAAAACGAGAAACCCCTTCGTGTATATGCAATTTGGTTTTTACTTCTTTTTGCAAGTTTTCCCCCAACAACCTAATCCCAATGGGTTACACTTTTATGTGTTGCAAATTTCCAATGTTTCCCAACCACAAAAAGTATGAAAATACCCCCCTTTTTCCCCCATGGCCCCTTTTATCCTTCATGTTGAAAAAGGGCTACAATACCCTTTAAAATTTGTTATTGGCCCTTTGTTTAAATAATTTCCCCCTGGTTTCGTAAAACCTTGTTTGGCATTCATGTTTCCTGGGCCCCTGGAACCTGTTAACAAACCCGAAAACTTTTCCCTTTCCTTTTACTGGTGGGACTCTCATAACTAAATAGTTGTCATCATGCAGAATGTAAACTGTTTGCCTGACTGTTAAGTACCTTGACAATTCACCCCCAAAATTGGAAAAAAAACCTTAAAAACATAATGCCCCGTCATTAACAAGGGGTACCCTCAAAACCTTCAGTAGTTGGTTCCCCATTTCCCAGGTTTGGTTTTCAAACAACACACAAAATGGGGGCCCCTGTCCAAAACCCGTGAAAATTCCTTTTTCCTGGGTGCTCGGGCTCAAACCTGTTGGGGCCCCTTTTATCTCGTAAAAACAAAACAGCTGTCCAACGCATGGATTTTACCCCAAAGCCCTTTTCCCTTGGCCCTGGGAAAAATATTGGAAAATTTAAAGTTTTTGGGCAAATACCCAGCCCAAAATACAGTTAACCCTATTTTCCCAAAAAAACCTGTTGTCAAAAACCCTCACTAAACAATCCCAAAAAACCTGCCACTTTTTTCCCCATTTACACCACAGCCCTTAAAACCCCCCCGGTACCTCTTTGCTCCTGGCTAGATCCTGGGAAACCCCCGGTAACCAAATGTCCACCAAACCCCCAGTGACCCCAACATGGGATGCCTAGCATGCCCGGTCTGCCGGGACCTTGGAACATGTAGGGAAATAAAATCCTGCTGTGGCAACAATGGGGGGCCAAATTGGGGTCCAACAATTTGTTTAACCCTTTGTCTAGCATCAGTTTCTGAATGTTACTGCACCCAATTGGGCCCCCCTACCCTGGGAAAAGAATGGATCCATTTCCCCTCTGCCTTTTGTAAAATTTTAAAAAAATCATGGGAATCAGTTACACAAACGTAAAATACACATGACAGCTCGACACTGGGGCCCAACGTGGGGACCCTCGACTCCCCTGCCCCCACAAACAACCAGCTGCACACAGGCAAGTTTTGTCAGAACAACACTTTTCAACATCACCATCCCTTTTTTGCCACACAAACCCAACCTTTTACAAACCCCCATTTTAAAAAACGGCATACTGTTGGGCCCCCAAATGGTGTTTCCCAACAGCTAGGTTTTGGGTTAACTCAGGGGAAAAATGGTTTACCAACCCCCTGTCGGCGAAGGGGATGGGTTTTTGGGGGGGAACCTTGACCCTGAGGTTTTCCCCCCCCTGGGATACCCCCTAAACAAAGAAATTGGGGTATTCTTTCCCCAGCATGGGGCACAGGCCAGTAAGACTTGTTGGTCCAACATCTCTTTTAACCATTGTGGGAAAACTGTTGGATTCCCCCAAACCAACCCCCACCCCGATTTGGGTTCCCAAAATCCCCCTTGCTTAAAGCTAGAAGCCACATTGGGAATTTTCCCCGGTCTTTGCTGATATGTTAAACCCCGGTCCCTTGGTTCCCCCCCTTTTGGCAAAAGGACTTTCCCCCCATAACACACTTAAAACAAACTTGCCTTTCAACAAACCCCACCACAGTTTTAACGGAGGGGTTGCAAAGCCAACTGGGCCCTCCGGTAATTGGGTGCTGCATCATAGTGAAAATTTAAAGGGGTTTTTCCCGTTTCCCCCACAGTTTTTACCAACAACAAAACATCCCACACACCCCATTTTGGCAAACCCCCAACATTTTTTTCCTAAAACCCTTGCAAACTACTTTGGGGTTTTTTTTCTGGTTTATGGGTGCACACATCGGGTTTTAAAAGGAAGGCACCTTTTTTTTCCTTTCCAAAAGGGCATTTTTCCCAAAAAACCCCTCCCACAAAACCAACTTGTTAGGATTAAACCCCACCAACTTGTTATGACACTTTGGGGGACGGATGCATTAGGAAAAGGTTTTTTTTTCACTTACTTTTGGGGGGGTTTTTTTCTCCTGGGGTTTTTTTTTTTATTTGGGCTTTTACAAACCCAAAAAAAACCCCCCCCCCGTTGGGTTTTAAAGAAACCATATGCATGATTCATGCCTCACAGGTGTTACGCATCACTCAGAGGATATGTGCCTTACCATGCCTCTCCTCCCCTACACATCTAACACACATGGATAGGGTGTGGTATCCCAAGTTAACACAGATACACACACCTCCAGGTTGTTGGCACAGCACAAACCATCAGGGCCTACTCAGGTGCAGCTGACAGTGTGTCGGACTGCCATCTGGTTCATAGCATGGCACACACAACCCTCACATACACAGGAAGACCACCTATCCTCCATAACAACACCGGCAATATGACAGTCCCATGAACTGTGTTTATAAGGCCATACTGCATCCAGCCGAACATTGTGTGTGAGCATTACTGTAGCTACAACACTCTAGCTGAAGAGTTCACAGCATGTGGTCACCGACATGCAGTGGAATGACATGTTACCACTACCACAACAGGTAGGAACATACAGCACCTGTACATTGACTACATGTACACTATATGGGCCAGACCAGATGTGCATCCCCTGCTGTAGGTCTTTCACCATAGACACCCACACTGTATAGGGACATACCACGTGCGGAACCTGCACACTAGGACACACAGTTATATTGGTATACATTGCTATTTATCCACACAAAGCATGTGTCAGACATGGTAACTACTGCAGGTCACAGGTATTTCTGTGTATGTGTCACACACATACATCATGTGTGCAATGCCATTGCTGGGTTAGGCGATGGCATGCATTGGTATGTACAAACACCCGCACAAGGTCATACTGTGTGACACAACCACACGTGATAGTTGTGGGTTACCCAAACATGCCTATCTGTACTCTGACGATGGTAATAGACACAGTAGCAGAGCACACTATTGGCATTACTAGCCAACCAGCCCTGTCTGGCTGTGCTGATAGTGTGGTGACATCCCCTGTGTTTACTGGTGGGGTATGCAGCATCTGGTGTATAGTAGTATTTGCCAAAAGGATCTGTTCCCTCACACTTGCATTTACACACCCTACCCCCACACACATGCAAACTTGCCATATGCAGGATTCATTCCCCTACCTACCTATGTCATGACACATGAGAGGGACGCATTAGCAAAGCGCACTGTTCAGTTTACTAGATAGTTCCTCGTCTCTGGCTATACTTAGAGGGTGCTGACAACATCAGTACTTTGAAAGGGTAATGTGCATCAGGTAGTGTGATCTCCTGATTGCCAAAACTAACATGTTTTTCAGACGGAAATGCACACACACAAACTCCCCACATCCAAACACACACACATGCCATTTACAGGTTTCAAATTCCTACCTAACTACATTACGATACTCGGGAGGGACGCATTAGCAGAGTGCGCTATTCACATTACTGGGACACTTCCCTTCCCCTGCTGTACTTATAGGGTGCTGACATCATCTGTGTTAAGAAAGGGGCGTCTGCATCCTGTAGTGTGTTCTCCCAGTTGGCAAAAGGAACAATTTCCTCATACATATCTGCACACACACAATAACCCCCCCCCCCATCAAAACACACACACTTGGCATCTGCAGGATTCAAACCACTACCTAACTATGTTATGACACATGAGACGGATGCATTAGCAGAGTGTGCTATTCACATTACTGGGAGGCTTCTTTTCTCCTGCTGTACTTATAGGATGCTGACATCATCTGTGTTAAGAAAGGGGCGTGTGCATCCTGTAGTGTGTTCTCCCAGTTGGCTAAAGGAACATTTCCCTTTCACACACACAAACCCCACTCACCCACACACATACACACACACTGAGCATTTGCAGGATTCGACCCCCTACCTATGTTATGACACGTGAGACGGACGCATTAGCAGAGCGCGCTATTCGCATTACTGGGAGGTTTCTTTTCTCATGCTGTACTTATTGGGTGCTGACATCATCGGTGTTTAGAAAGGGAATGTGCATCCTGTAGTGTGTTTTCCAATTTGCCAAAAGTGACATTTTTCTCACACACACAAACCCCCCTCAGACAAACATACACACTTGCCATTCACAGGATTCAAACCCCTACTTAACTATGTTATGACACTTGAGACCAGACGCATTAGCGGAGCGTGCTATTCGCATTACTGAGAGGTTTCTTTTCTCATGCTGTACTTATTGGGTGCTGACATCATCGGTGTTTAGAAAGGGAATGTGCATCCTGTAGTGTGTTTTCCTATTTGCCAAAAGGGACATTTCCCTCACACACACAAACCCCCCTCAGACAAACACACACACTTGCCATTCACAGGATTCAAACCCCTACCTAGCTATGTTATGACATTTGAGACAGACGCATTAGCGGAGCGCGCTATTCGCATTACTGGGAGGTTTATTTTCTCCTGCTGTACTTATTGGGTGCTGACATCATTGGTGTTTAGAAAGGGAATGTGCATCCTGTAGTGTGTTTTCCTATTTGCCAAAAGGGACATTCCTCTACCACAGACTTACACACACACCAACCCCACTCACTCACACACACACACACACACACACACACACACACACACACACACACACACACACACACACACACTTTGAGCATTTGAAACCCCTACCTAACCATGTTATGACACTTGAGACGGACGCATTAACAGAGCGCGCTATTTGGATTACTGGAAAGCTTCTTTTCTCCTGCTGTACTTATTGGGTGCTGACATCATTGGTGTTTAGAGAGGGAATGTGCATCCCGTAGTGTGTTTTCCTATTTGCCAAAAGGGACATTTCTCTCCCACAGACTTACACACACACCAACCCCACTCACTCACACACACACACACTGAGCATTTGCAGGATTTGACACCCCTACCTAACTATGTTATGACACTTGAGACAGACGCATTAGCAGAGCACGCTATTCGGATTACTGGGGAGTTTCTTTTCTCCTGCTGTACTTAGAGGGTGCTAACATCATCTGTGTTTAGAAAGGGGACTGTGCATCCTGTGGGGAGGCAGACACCAAGCACACTCTGGCTAAGCTGTCATTCCCTAGGGCACACAGCCTAGTGTTGACCCTACACCCATATGTTTAATTGTGAAATGCACATTATTTGTTGCTGATAGACTGTTTGCACATCTTTATTGCCATAGCATTCCCTGTTTGTATGAAAAAACTTGTGCATCTGTGGAAGATGTTTGCATCTGGGAGGGATCCACTATATCACGTATGTCTCAGTAGTCATTTAGCTGTGTGCACTGGGCAGACTGCTATAATGTGGTTGGTTCCTGGAATACAACATAACAATACCAGCTATGTGTGTCCAACTGCTACACCGAGATTTGGCCTAAGTGTGTGAGCATGCCCAGTTCAGCCTTCCCATGGCATGTTGTCAATGTATGTGAGCATGCCCAGTGTGAGCATTCCATATGTTGGACTCTGCAGCCCACCACATTTGTGGATGAGTGTGAACTTCAACAACTATCACCCGTTTATGGTTGTGTGTTGTGCGTCATGTTGTGTAGTTACGGTACAACTGCTTTGTGTGTGAACACAACAGAGTTATACTGTGCCTGCAGTGTTTGCATGGGATACTTTGCATACAGTTGTCAACATCCTTTCACACTGACCTAACACTGTAGTACTGTATAGTGTACTGGTAGTACTTTGACTGTGGTGGGCAGTATCCTAGGCTTTACTGCTATCACTGCTTTACATTTCGATAGTGGGCACAACAGCCTGGTTACGGGCCAGTTGTGTACATCTGACCATGTTGCATTCTGTTCAGATATGAACTACTTAAACCAGGCTTGTCCAACATTGGTAGTGTATTCCACAACATAGGTGTACATTTGCAAACACTAGCGATGTGCCCTAGTCCATGTGTAATGCTATTTGGAGAGTATGTTTGTCCTTCAACACACATGTACGTGGAGTTTGCCATGACATATGTCATGGTTAGTATACTGTGCCTCTGTCTACCTGTGACATGACAGTGGTACCCAGGATAAATCTACCATCTCCCATCCACTCATTAGGGTTCCTATTGAGGAAGATTGATATGTGACTCTATGGGTAGCCTGTGCTGGGGGTGGCTTCTGTGTTATGGAGCACACAGTACAGCTTGTCCTATGTAAGTGAGTGCTGGGGTTCAGGTCTCTAATGTGCATGGCTCACTGCCATTCAGATTGTACAAGGTGCAGCATGTTCATTGATGCCAGCGACACAGGCAACACATGGCATCTGTGCAAGCTCTTTGATACTCCTGATGAGGTACTGTTGGGGACTTTACAGTTGATGGAGGTGTCTGCTGAGGTACATCCCACAGGGGCTATTGTAGTTAATTGTACCGCTGATGAAGGATGACTGCAGAGCCACAATGACCTCCCCTTATCTAGATCTGACAGCCTTTGTGAGTAGGTGGGTATATGGTATGTTCCTGTAAACACTACAGCACATGTTTGTCCAATGCAGGATATCTATCACCTTGTGTCCCCAGGTCTCTCATTACATGTTACCTACATAATGGGTTCACACCTATGTGGTAATTGGTGGGCACTTACTGTATATCCACGGGGTTGACTATACACGCTTCTGCACTTAACTTGCTGACATGGCTATGGCACCAGTTGTCTGTTTCTATGTGGCCCTTTTGTGGATGCTTGTGTCAGCTGGTGGATCATATGTGGTGAGCAGTTTGTAGTCCTCTCTAGACATGTTCCGACACAGTCCTTCCATGTTTGCCTGTACCTATGGGACATATATACCAGACGAGGGTGTTCCCAGGACAAAGCCTTGTGGGATGCCAGTTATATCTGGTTTGTAGTCTGACATGGCTGCAGCATGTCTGACCATGTCTGTTCTGTCCTTGGTCTGGTTTGCAACCCCTCTACTGACATGTGGGTTTATATTTAAGCTGGTGAGCCTATCTATAATGAACACGTAGGGTATTGTATAGAGGCCTTTGCAAGGTCCAGATACACTGTGTGGAGCACATTGCCCTCATCAATGACCTTAATGGCTGTTTCAATTGAGTCAAACATGGTTAGGGGCAGGATCTGCACTTGGGAAGGCCACACTGGGTTGGGTCCGGTGTCAGTAGGTCCCCAATATCTTTATGTCTGTGGTACATGCTGATCCTTTCCATAGCTGTGCAAACCGAGCTTCTCAGGATTCTGGGGTAGTAGTGTTCAGTATCCATTCAGGCAACACCTTTGTTGAGAAGGACCACTGTTGTTGTACACTGCTGTTTGGGTACATATTCTGTGGTAAGGCTGACATTGAGCAGTAGTGTGGTTTGGCATTCCATTCATCTTGGAGTCCATGTTGCACTAAGCCCAGGACAACATCTCATACCATTGCTGCTGTGTGTTTTGCTTTGTAGATGTTGGCTGTTACCTCAGCATCTGCAATGTCAGGGGGCCAGCAGTCTTCTGGGATAGATATTCTGCATTCGGGGGGGGGGTTGCACTGCACCTGTCAGGATGTATGTGGGCAATATGTGTGTGTGTTTGTGATATTTGTGTGATTCAGGGCATATCTGTGAATTCCCAACATGGTTCCTACCTTCAGTTGTGAAAGCCTTGGGATTATCCTTAGTGTCCTGTACAATTTATATCTTCATAGGTTCATAGGGTCATATTAGGCTATCCACCCTGGGCATTTGTTAGCCTAGCCAGAGTGTGTGTGGCTTTTGACACCCCTTGCTATGTGCATATTATGGCCATTTATGTTTTGCTTGGCTGTGCCTCTGTCTGGACATGACACAGTGAAGACCCCCAGTGTAACTCTACAATCATCCATCCACTTGGCAAGATTCCTGTTGAAGAGTGTCAGTGAGGGGCTCTGCCTAACATGGAATGGGATTCTGGTCCAGGGTGTGGGGAGCCTCTGGATTATGTATCTGTCCCACCAGCACATCCTATTTCATTATTTGTTGAGGGTGACATCTCTCCCTCTCACAGCTCCGATGGATTTGTGTTTTCTGGGGTGGAGCATGTCCATTACTCCTGTGTTGGGCATGGCCTCCTACAACAGGCATGCAATGCCTCTGTGTAGGCAGTATGTGACTGGATTCAGCTGGGGTGTCTACAGCCAGGCAGCATATGACATGTATTTGTGACCCTTTATCCTCTTGGTGAGGTACCTTTGAGGTCTTTCTAACTGCTGCAGGTGTCAGGTAAGGTACATCCCATATGAGGCATTGTACTGGATTATGGGTGTGATTGGAGAAAAGTATGGGGGCACAATGACCTCTGTTGCCATCGATGTGACTCCTTTCCTGCTACGGTGTCAAATGTAGAAAGTCTTCCTAGCCACATTGGCAATGTGGGTGTCACATAACAGGTTACTGTCCACTTGTGTCCCTAGGTCCCTGGTTACTCTTTCTATACATACTGGTTTACCACCTATGTGGTAATTAGTGGTACCTTGTTTGTTATTTGGTGGGACATTCATACTGCCCATTGTCTTCAGGACAGCTGGGTGGGGTTATTGTGTGTGAGAGTACAGTCTGTAGCATGCTACAGACTGCACAGCAGTCTTGCCTACAGTTAGTTGCACATGTGTGAACTCCAATGCCTTGTGCATTGTCAGTTACCTGGACGTATGGGTGTCTGTGCTGACTACGGATACTCACCCTCCTTTTATGTTTCGTTCCAGGGTTTGGGGCCATGACACATGATACATGGTATAACCTGGTAGTGCTGGTGTGCTGTCAGGAGGCTTGCAGCAGGTTTCTGTCACTGCACAGACATCGATGTTCTCCATTCTGGGATGGCCTCGAGCTTGCATATTGGGGTGTACACATCTGGCATTGGTCAGCATTTCCCTTATGTTTCTTCCCACTTATGTTTTCTAGGGTGGTGGGTCAGTCTTTTCAGCCTTGCCTACAAAAGGCTCTATGGAGGTGGCAAAGGCCTTATCCAATATTCAGACGCCCGGGGTAACAGGTCCAGGCCATCCCAACAACACCTGCGTGGCTTGTCAAGCATCACTTCCCAAGCGACAGACATTGCATCCCCTTGGAATAACACCAGTAAGTGTGCCACTTGGTATGACTGATCATTCCATGTTTGTACTGTGGCATTACTCTTGGTAAGGGTAGGATGCTGTGAACGGTGAGTGTCATACTGGCCTGGACTACATAATCAGATAGCTCATCTATGTCTCTTTTCATGTAGTCTAGGGCGGTACATCTCAGGTCATTCACACCAGCATGGACTTTGACTCCATCATATTTCTACTTGCTTTGGAGTGACCTACATACTTCTGTTATGTGGCATATTGTGGCAGCCTACAGGCAGCTTACTGTACCCTTGCCCTTGTTCAGTCTGGTGTGCGGGACAGCAGTGTGTCTGACTATGGAGTCACCTATTACAACTGTATCAGGCATGTTGTTTCTCCTTCTGGCCTGTGACTGTTTGGCACACCAGCTTTGTGTGCTATGTGTTGCATGTGCTATGTTTGGAGGCTGTTTGATTGGGTGTCTGCTTTAGAGGCCTCTGTTGGTGTGCTGTGTTTGTAATTTGTGCCTCCGGAATGTTTGTCTGTGTTTATGTGTTTGGTTTGCAGTTGTGATAGGTCTATGTGGGACTGTGTTTGTGGTGTGTGTGGTTACCTTCTCCTACTGACTTGTTTTGGGAGTACTGAGTTGAGGGAGCTCAGCCTCCAGTTTGGATGGATGGTTGCATCTCTCACATATGTTTGTATTTCTTGGGTGGTGTTGGTGGTTGTCTGTGTACTTGGGGCAGGTGTGACATTGCCTCAGGATTCACAGATTCCACTTGTTGTGGCTGGCCTTAGTGGATTGCATGTGTGGACAGATTTTATTGCCATACTACTGATCAGTGATTACTTCATTGTTCATGTTTGCTCTATCATGTAGTAGCTTCCTCATTCTCTTGCATGTTTTTGTTATGGCTGGTGTCCACCATGCCAGATTTAGGCACTGTGTCTTGTTTTAATTTAGGACTGCATAATCCAAGCATTCCTGGCAGTGTTCATGGAATGGCTGTATTACAGGTTCTGAGGTGTGGCCCATATTTTGCACCTGCACAGGACCTTTAATGGATTCCACATCAGTTTGGAGGAGTGCAGATATTGCTTAACACATGTTTTCCACTGTGGTTTCCCGGCCAGGGACTGTGGTCAGGATTTGTATATCCAGTGTGATTACTCTATGGTCTGGTTTTACCAGTGAGCAATACACTTCTCATCTTGACATCCAGTACCCATGTTGCTGATTATCACATCCAGTATGCTTACCCCTCTTGTGGGAGTGGTACATTGTTCCTGGGCCTTTTGGTTTGTGGATTCTATGAACCTTTGTCCGACACTGTTGGAGCTAGTATAATGCTCCCAGTCTATGTCTGGGTATTTGCAGTCACCCAATATAATGTGGGTTTGAGGACTTGATATATTCATGTATTCCAGCATAGGCCGGATGCAGTTCCTGGTGTTGGGACAGTTGTCTGTAGCAGGCTATACACTGGGGGGCAGTTGTAGCCACTGTTACTTGAGCATGGCTAGTCCATGCTGCTTTTTGTTGTGGTACCGACATGGGGGTGTGGTTATCCTTGAGAATTCTTGCTAGTCACCATAATTTTGTAGCTTGGTCCAAGTTCTGAGGCTGTACAGCACAGTATGAGGTGTAACCTGGTAGTGTTAGGGTGCTGTTGTGAGCCTTGCCTCAGTTTTCTGTTACACCACAGTTATCAACATTCACCATACTGGGTGTGTTTAGACTGCATGCATCTTGCTGATTCAACTTATCCCTTATCTTATTCTTATCCCTTCTGGTACCTCTGGAGATAGGTTTGTGTTTTGAGCCTTACCTATTCAGGGCGCACTGTGGGTGACAACAGCCTTTGCCAGTATCCATACGGCCTGCACTGATAGGTGCACGCCAGTCCTGGCAGGTGGTGCATCTTGTCATGCTCAGCATGTCATCCCAGACTGGCACACATTGGGTCCCCTTCGATAACTGCGATACTTCAGGCAATTGTTGCACTTGGTCATCTCGTTGTCATGTTGTGGCATGATACTTGGTGAGGGTAGGATGTTAGTCAGGGTCCTCAGGTGTGCATATGGTACTTGGTGTTACATTACTTAACACATAGCATTCATGCCTCAGGTGGTGCAGCAGGGCTGCCTCTGTCGGATGCGCATATTACACTTCCCTGTACATGTTTGAGAGCAGGTTGTGTCACGTTAGGCATCCATTTTACCATATGAGTGAGTCAGAGAGGGGTATCATTCCCAGGGTTCCTACTGAGCCAGTGTATGTGCTATGCGTTGCCTCTTTGCCAAGGCCAGGGCATACTGGGCACGCCTCCTTCTGCCTACTGGGGCAGGCTCAGGTTGTTCCTCCTCCGAGTCACGCTCTGCCTGTGATGGCCTTGGCAATGGTGGGGGGCTGTTTGTCCCTGCCCTATGCTGGTCCTGCTGCAGCTGTTTTCGCAGGATCATATTATGTAGCATGGCACATACCATGACAATTTGGGTACATGTAGTTGGTGTGTACTGCAAGGCTCCACCAGATGTGTCCAGACACCGGAACCATGACTTGAGCAGCCCAAACACACGCTCTATCACATTACGTGTTTGTGCGTGTGCCTCATTATGGCGTTCCTGTTCAGGTGTGTGTGCGTTTCTGATGGGTGTCATCAGCCACGGCTCCAGTGCATAACCTGCATCCCCCACTAGGTGTCCGTGTGGGATGTCCCCATTGGCAAATGTCTGGTACAGCTGCGTCAAATGCCAGATGTGGGAATCGTGATAACTCCCAGGGCAGCCAGCACACACATTCATTATTATTCCCTGGGCATCACACACGACCTGGCAGTTGATGGAGGGGAAGCCCTTGCGGTTTATGTAGGCCCTACCCCGCCCTCCTGCTGGTGCTTTGATGCGTATGTGCGTGCAGTCTATAGCACCCAGTACCTCAGGGTATTCCGCTATTTGCTGGAAGAGACGCATATTGCTGGCCAATACCTCACGGGCATTGGGGAAATATACATGATGTGCTGACATGGCATCCAGGAACTGGTGTAGTACCCTGGAGGCTGATGCCTGTGATATCCCCATCATATCGCCAGTTGGTCTCTGGAAGGTACCTGTTGCTAGTATTCTTAGGCCAACACATACGTTGGTTTCCACTGGGATGGGTTCTCCTCTGTTGGTTCTGTGTGTGAGGCGTGGCCTGCACAGCTCAACAATCTGCTGCAGGAGCTCTCTGTCCACTCTATAGCACTCTACAATCTCCATCTCATGTAACCCGTGGTAGGTGACCCTGGGCCTGTACACTCTTCTCTGTCTCCTCACTGTGGGTTGTCTGGCACCTTCTGCATTGTCACCACCCTCAGCAAGTTGCCTATGTCTCATTATGACAGCTATGGCAGCCCCTAGCATTTCTGCTCTGAGTTCAGCTTTTTCAGTTTTCACTTCTATTAGCTTACTCCTGTCTTGCAGTGTCTCTTAATGAGAACATCCTGCACTACTGTTTGCAGAGTTTTAAGTGCTGGGCTGGGCTACTATTCTGCCTGTGTAATTGCCTGCTTCTAATTATTTTCACCTGCTAGCTTCAGCAGTTATCCCTGCTAGCTTCCTATTAATTCTGTTGCTTCCTTTTTCCTCTCTGTTTCCTCAGGGGGGAGCAGGTTGCATACTATGTGAAACACGCTCACAGTGGCTTACACGCGTGCACACATGCTTACACGGTTAAGGATCTTCTTATTCAGGTTTACACGCGCGTACACCCGCGCAAACACTGTTACACGTCTGCCAACAGCCTCCTACATTCTCAGACTGCCTTCCACGCGCGCACACCCGCGCAAACAGTGTTAAACATCTCCCAACATGCTCCCACATGCTCACACTGCCTTACACGCGCGCACACTGCCTTACTCACGCTTCATTGCGTGCACACGTGCGCATGCACGCCAGCAAGAAACTTTGGTCTAGGTAACAGTGTACACCTTCCATTTCTTGTCTTTCCATGACTTCTCTAGTGGCACACCTCTTTCCATGATCTGTGCCTGTCATCTGTCATGTTACACTGGCCTCCAATGAACTGCGTTTCTGTCTACCATTCCCCCCTGTGATGTCACCTATCTCCTACTCTATTCCTCCCCCTTTTCTATCTCTTACATTACTCAGACAGTGCTCATTTGCTATGTGACTGTGGGATTCAGTATCCTAACCCTCATTTACATGAGATTGCCTACTAATGCTTAGTTACATGTCTTAGACTCAGCTTCCCCCCTTAGCAACCACTACACGGTGGCCATGTTGGTTTTTGTCTGCTGGTCCCTGCATTGTCATTCCATGTATTGCATTAAACCCACATTTGTGGGTTTATAACCTTCTTTTTTATAGTTTTATACAGCGCAGCCCGTTTGTGCGGTGCTGCGCTGGGTTTAAACATCGGCACTTTCCGAAAAAAAAACCCATAATTTTTATATTTTTGCATCGGGTTATCTTGCCAATGGCCACATATTTGGCCATTGGCATGCTACCTGACTCATATGCAACCTGTTTTTGGAGCTGACATCGCCCGGTTGTTGTTTTTGCAGAGATGTACTCAGTTGTCAACTGAGTACATTTCTGCAGCTAAAACGTCTCCTACACAGACTGGTTTCTGCTTCGTGGATCGCTAATATACCTCATTTGCTTACCTTTCGGATGCAAGTGAGGTATTTAGCATGTCCATGCCCAGTCCGTGTACGAGACGTTTTAGCTGGTCTCTTACACGGAGTTTAGGGCTGTTCCTGGATCGCGAGGCTTGCATGGAGTGTTGCACGTCTCTTACACTCCGTGCAAGCCTTCGTGAATCCTGCCCATAATATTCAACCATTCTCTTTCTGTATATATATATATATATATATATATATATATATATATATATATACGTACATACATTTACACATATATAACTGTGTGTATATATATATATATATATATATATATATATATATATATATATATATATATATATATATATATATATATATATATATATATATACATATATATATATATATATACATATACATATGTATAGATATATATATATATATATATATATATATATATATATATATAATATTTTATATATTATATATATATCTATATATCTATATATATATATAAATATATATATCTATATATCTATAAATAAATATAAATATATATATATATATATATATATATATATATATATATATATATATATGCATCTGTGTGTGTGTGTGCATACTGAAGTTAGTCACGTTTACCTTAGATCACTGTCTGTTTATGCCACAAAATATGGTCAACTAAACAGATGATTGACAAGTGTGTGAGATCACACAATTCTTGGGGTAGGGAAATATGACCTTTCCTTAAGACTGTGCGATTTCAGATTTAGTATATATAATTAGCAGGGGGTGCAGGGGGCTTGCACCCTGCAAAAAAAAAAAAAAAAAAGATCTCTAGGTTGTGTTTATTTAACTTTGTTTACATGCACTAAGATTTTTGCTGGACGCACGCATTGTAGCATGTCGGCATTTGCAAAGTTGGCCTTTTGTGGTTGACATTGTAAACGTCAATCTTTGGGTCATTTATTATTTATCAGTAGACCTCTCTCTCTATAGATATATACATATATATATATATATATATATATATATATATATATATATATAGAGAGAGAGAGAGAGACGGAAATAGAGATAGAGGGAGAGAGACAGACACACACACACACACACACACACACACACACACACACACACACACACATATATATATATATATATATATATCTAAATAAATAAATAAATAAATATCTATATATATATTTACATACACACACAGATATCTATCTATCTATCTATATATATATATATATATATATATATATATATATATATATATATATATATATATATGGGTCTAGTTTCTGTCACTGAAATTACATTACACTCTACCGAACATCACCAAAAGTGCAGTTCAATGAAAACACACTATTCTGAACCATGCTTCAATGAACAATGATCGGGGCACTTCCGGCATTTTGTAGAAGAACAGGTGCAGTGTTTTTTCATTATTATTTACAGCAGTAACGGGGTTGGAACTTATATAGCAGTTGGAACTTCTTGATATAGATAGTGGTACAGTGAGGATAAGGAAATTTACCCTTTTCCCACTGTAGTGCAATCTCGGAGTTAGTATAAATCATTTGCAGGGGGTGTGGGTGGTGCAGCCCCCACATGGGGGGTGCAGGGGGGGGCTTTCCCCCTGCAAAAATGTGTTTGAAGTGTACATTTTAGTGTTTTTGGTTTTCGGTTAAGTGTAGTTCGGAATAGTGTGTTTTCATTGAACTGCACTTTCGGTTTATTGCTGTTGGGATTTTGATGTTCAGTAAAGTGTAATTTCGATGAAGAAAAGTAGACCTATATATATATTTATATATATATATATATATATATATATATATATATATATATATATATATATATATATAAATACTTACTTTGAGTTGCAAATCAACAATGCCATTGGTAAGAGGTGGACAAAGCAAATATTGACAAGCAGCTGCATATGTGTGAGAAAAATCCTCGCTGCATGCAAACACACAGGTTTTTGAAAAGGGGAAGAAAATCAGTTTACCTTGAGAAAATCCATGCAGACACAGTGAGAACATGTGACCGCTGGAATGACAGTGATCAGAAGTCAGGACTGAACCCCATACCCTAGAACTGTGGAGTAAAGAGTGTAGCACTGAGCCAGCAGACTGATCTTACATTAAAATACACATTTTATAATTTGAAGATGATTATATGTCAGGTCAGTGCAAACCACTTAATAGTGAGTACCTTTAAGGTCTGTATTTCTGATTACTGCTTATTGCTGTAACAGATTTAGAATAAGACTGGTAGGTCCGACATGCATCTGGACTTTAGAATGTTATTGGATGGAGGGATGTCTTTTGATAAACATATTATGGAGGCATGCTGCTTCCCACACATGTTTCCACAAGGATCTATTGCACTGATTTTGGTGCATATCTCTCATCTGTCCAGAGTTCTGCAGAATATTCAGATTTTTGCCTCATATTTTTGGCCTGTTCCTCATAAAATTTGTGGCTTTCTGGCAAATCATTGAGGATTGAATTCACTAAATAATGACAGACATATGAGTTTCAGATTTCATATCCTTCAGAAAATGCATGGTAACACAAAACATTTTATTCTGGCAACTTTCAAAGTTTATAAGAGCAATATTTAGGATTTCTCCCTATTGGTAGGCCTTTGTCTCGCTATTATTTTTGGCTTTGTCCAGATTTCTTGTTCTAAAAGGTTGAGAGGTATGCTTGGATGGACCCACCATTTCACCTTCCCCAAGACCTATTGTTAGAAAAGTAGCTTGTGCCACTTCCCTGGAGCCAGGTCATCACAGGGGAAAAAGCCACATGATCCTCTCTCCCAGGGGAGTACACTGATATAATTCATGCATCTCTTTTCCACTCACTATGCTCTTTCAACTTCCTGACCCACTAAACTGATCTTGGGTTGTCTAGGTTATCATCAGGGCTTTACCCTTCCACACTACAGAGCAAGGGCATATTTTGTTTTTGTTATAACATTGTTCAAGTTTGTTTAGTTGGGTGGAATGAATGTTTGTGAGAATTGGAGAGGTGTAGTGGAGTCCTTGTAAAAGTTAAAACATTGTTGAGGATTTTTAGGCTTGCTTTGCAAGATAGCCAACTATTCCATATAGGAAGCCTAGTCTTTTTAATGCATTTTTGGCTACGAATATCAAATTTTATGTTTTTATCAATCACCATGCCTTGCTACTTGGTGCGAGATACAACTTCTCAATTGCTGTGTGACTGTGAAGTCTTTCTTCTAGCCTAAATAGGATCTTGGTGTGAAGAGTATTAATTTAAATTTGTTGAGGTTGAGTTGCTGGTGAGAGTACTCCAGCTATCCTTCAATAAAGAACTAGGAGTGCTGTGTCACTTGTAGCGCAGACATAGTACAAGCAGACCAGATGAGTGTGGAGTCATTTTCATATTGAGTGAGCGTGGTCTAGACAAAGGCAAAACCAAGACTGTTTATAAAGGGGATGAACAGTGATGGACATAAAACTGATCCTTGAGGAATACCAGTGGTTACTAGCAGATAAAAAGGGAACACTGTTCACCATTTGACACATAGGATCATAGGATCATAGGTTACTAGGCTAATGGCCCTAGGGCTCTTACAAGCCTAGCCAAGTACAACCCCTATTCCCAAGAATATCACGGTATTAAAGGGAAGTAAGTCAACAACTACTGCCCCTGTCCAAAAGAGACATAGGTGAAACTCCTGGGAAGAATTTGCCTTTTCCCATCCAGTCATTCAAATTACACTTAAATAGGGTCAGAAGGGGGGGCTCTGCTTCACCTGAATTGGAAGTTTGTTCCAGAGGAGAGGTAACCTCTGTGAGACATATCTGTCTCTCCAGCAAGTCCTGTTGATGTCTCATACTAGGCTGAGTAACGAATGTGCATAATTTTCATTAGACCAGGATATGAGATTGTTTTATATGCAAGACAGAGGTCACTTCTGAGTAGTCTGTAAGACACAGAGTATAGTGAGAGTGATTTCAGTCTGTCAGCGTATGACATATGCTGAAGACCCATGTCAAATGTATTAGAAACTTCAAGAATGATTGATGAGGCTGTTTTTTTTTTTTCATTTCTGTTTGGGTTACTTGTATTAAGAAAAGAGAGCAGGCAGTGTTTGTGTTATGGCTTGGATGGAAGACATGGAATGTGGGTGAGAGTAACTTCTGTGTAGAAAATATTGTAGGAGTTAATACATCTTTACAGACAGACAAGACAGCAGATAGGGGAGGTGTGTGACTCATGAGGGGGTAAACAACTTAGATTGGGAGGGTGTTGTGGAATTGGAGTCACATATGCCTCCAGATAGCAGCAGTGTGACTGACATCCCCACCCATGGCAGTCAACACTGCTCCTTCACTGCCTCAAAGGTGGCTGTGCTAGAGGCTGGGTGCCAGGGCCAGTCTGCCCCACCGGGTTGGCCAGTGTGCCCTCAGTTTTGTGCAGGTAAAGTTCATAGGTCTGATGAATGATCCTGCATACCATGATCAGCAGTTCTTGTTGGGTAACTGCGGTCCCTCCACCATCGCTCCCAGGGGGAGGCTGGGACCCGTCCCCTGAGATGTTTCCACCTGACATTGCAGGTGGTGCAGGGACAGCTGAGGGGGCACCACTGGCCTGTGTCCCAGATGTGCTAGGACCCAGTGCCATAGCCAGTTGAGGCAAGTCCAGCAGATCACCAGGAACCAGCCTACCCTGATGTATTGTGGTGATGGAGGTATGGCAGTAAGTATAGGTTAGTTATGAACAAAACATAGTAATAACAGCATGCCAAAACAGTGGAAATAACCCAAATACATATCAATACATATTATGTGGAACACAACAATCAATGATAGAACAGTCAGCATGTTCACAGCATGCCAGTAACAGTTACAGCATAAGGCCAACAAAATAGGTAATTCAACAAGATAAGTTAATATCCAACCATTATAATGCATAACATAACAATAATAATACACATATCCCAAAATACAGTTTATTTAACAACATATGTTAATAGTAAACCATAACCAATGGATAACAATAATAAATAAATTAATATGAGGGGTGGGAAGATAGAGAAAAGCAGTCCATTAGTACCATTATAGGCTATTTACTTGACAACAGTACTAGTATCTACTCTATGGGTCTGTCCTTTCTTTATGTGCACAAGTCCCCTATGCCTGCTGTAACACATATATAGCTCTCAAGCTATTCGCATGGGACAGTATGGGCCAATTAGTAACAACTGTGGGTACACAATTATACAGAAAACTTGCACATCAGGTGGACCTATATGACTACCAAGGTGTACTGTGGGCTGATGTAATGACACTTTGCAATTTAGGCAACCATTCTGATGGTAATCCTATGACAGACGGATTACGCAGTACTAATTACATTACATGACAGTGTGACACTTGAGAGACATGTATGTTTACAGTACGGAAACTAAAGAACTACCATGCCTTACTTGGCAGGCATGAGGATAAAACACAATAGCAGTAACTGCAGAAGACATCTGTATGGAATGTATGAATTGGCTGCAGCAAATTTGAACAGACACTCCAGGCATACAGCCATACCAACATTGCACATTTTATTTATTTCCTTTTTTTATTGTTATTGTTATTATTATTATTATTATTATTATTATATATTTCCTTTCTGTCATGCTGTGCTTTTACATTCTTGCTAATGATTTTAACAGTCTTTGAAATGTAAACATACAATTCTTTACTCATAATATGGGCTACCTCACCCATTTACCTGTAGTTCCTGTGGAGAGAGAAAATCTGAAAACATTATGTGACTGATACTGTAATATTTAGTGCTACCTAGCACTGGATTCGAACCATGGTGTGTGTGTGGCAAAGTATACTACAGTTAGAGCATTTAACAAATTGAGCTACTGCATCACTGCTGACTACTGACTTACTGATATTTGCCTACAGCTCACCTGGAACCAATATATGACCTGGTAGCAGTACTACAGTTTTATACTAGAATGCAGTGACAGTAGAACACACATGCATGACATACAAGCATGACAGAGATAGCAGGTAATCTATACATTAGTATGTAGAATGCAGGTGTACACAATATATTTAGTATGCAGAATGCAGGTGTACACAATATATTGTTATTGGTTTGAAATATCTGTGAAGTCAACAAAGAAAATCAGATCATGGAGTGGGCTACCTCACCCATATACCTTGCTTACCTGCTGTTTGTGGATGACAGAGCATTATGTGAACAATATTGGCCTTGAATTAGCCTTGAATGGTACTGTATATGTTAAATAAGACACATGGCAGCCATTGCATTTGCATTCTGCAGCTATTACACTGTTATAATTGACTGCAGCACCTTACCTTACAGCTTGAATGTATACAGTTGCACTGCAATGGTTAAAATAAGACAATCCTGATGTGCACAATTTACCTTGGTGTTATTGGTAATGGTTCATGTGTTATTGCAGAACAGTTGGCATTAGTCATTTTTTGAAACACACCTATAATTTCACACGTATTGCACTACAGACTTTATTGTACATACTTTAATGCAGTGTCTGGTACTGTTTCGAGTTTTTATTGGACAATAGTTGTCATTACAACTATTGTCCAATAAAAACTCGAAACAGTACCAAATAGTTGTCATTATAACTGCGGTGGTGGTGCTGCAGTAGCATTGTCACCTCACAGTTAGATGTCCTGTTTGATTTTCAGCTAGAGCATCTTCTGTGTGGAGACATGCGTGAATAGGCATACCTTCGTTGAAGGTTGTGCGTCAGGGCTGGCAACTTGGCGTGTAAAAATCTACTGCCAATCATTAGCAGACCGGAGTTCTGCTGTGGCGACCCCTAACCGGGAAAAGCCGAAAGACACAACAACATTGGACAATAGTTGTCATTATTCAGGTTTTGAAATACAGCTCTACTTCCACAGTTATTGCACTACAGACTTTATTGTATATACTTTAATGCAGGTAATAGTATTGTTTCATGTTTTATTGCACTACAGTTGGCATTATTCAGTTATTGCACTACAACTCTAAGTCCACATTTATTGCAATACAAACTTTACTGTACATACTTTATTGCAGTTAATGCTTTACTCTTTCTTGCTTATCGCACTACAGCTACCATAATACATCCATACTCACCACACTCATGGCACAACTTGGCCAAGCACCCGGCATGTGCTTCAAGATTTCAAGCCCTCTCCTCTGCAGCTGTTAGGAGAGAAGCACACCATTATACATGTCAGTTTAGCAGACATTCAGATTAGATATTGGTGGGTACAGAAGTAAAAGTACTTACATACATGGGCGACATCCCCTGTCCAAAATTCTTGGACCCAGGTGTCCAAGAGATCCCTTTTACATCTCTTCAGGTCATCATTGTGGTGATGACCCTGCTCACCTGTGCGGGGATATCAGTTGCACTGGTGAGTTCTATTGCAAGCAGGTCCCAGGCCTCCACCTTTCACTCTGTGCCCCAGTAACCTCCCTGCAGAAGCCGGTCTTCATGTTCTTTTACAAGGAGTCTGACCATGACCCTGAACTCCAGGATGCCCCAATACTGCACCTGAAAGCTTGAACCTTCACCAATGGCTGCCATAGTATCCTTCAGAGACAGAACTCCAGTGGATTATGCTGTATTTCCACCTACTGGGCTTAATATAGCCTGTTTTCCCACCCTTACACACCACTGGGCAATATTTAAAAATGCAGAGTGTCACTTAGCAGCATGCAAACTAGTGCAGCTGAGCTGAGCAGTGCAAAAACCTGAAGACCCGTATGCTTAGCATTGCTTAGCAGTATGTAAACCAGCCAAGCAGAGCTGAGCCGTGCATAAACACTTTCAGCCTTTATTGTATTTATGCAGTGCTTAGCAGGGCTTAGCTGGTCTTAGCAGAGCTTAGCAGAGTGCAGCAGGCCAGAATATTAAAATAATTGCCAGAATTTGTATTTCATAAATAAATGCTTATTTTCCCTTCCATGTATTTAAACCAGGGGACCTGCTGCTCATGAGGCTGTACCTCTACCCATTTAGCTATGAGGATAAGTGGAATTCTGCTATACCTTTACATATACCTCTGAGCTACCTATAAGCACTGTTGACCACTGTGCCATGCCACGCAAACCCACTCAGCTATGCTTAAACATGACCTTTAAATAAATAATTCATTGCATCTGGTTTCTATTTTTAGATGTCTGGTAGGTGGCTCACCACTGCTTAGCATTGCTCCACTCCATGATGCTCTGCCCAAGCATCCTTTAAAAAAAATGAAATCTTAAAACAATAAAATAAACATATACCTGATACACTTGGACAGTGTAGGTAGTGTCTCACTCATCTGCAGACACAGTTGCCACTACACTCCCTACACTGATTCCATAACCATGTTCCATAGCTCTCCCTCGGCAATGTGCCATGATTAACATGCATGGCACACTGCTGAGGGGGAACCATGTACACAGACATGGCAACATTCTGTGTAGGCTCTACACTGTGCCTACACTGATTTTATTAAATTCTGAGGTAAGTTAAAAACAAACAACTGAAACAGACTTTTTATCAAAATGTTCTCCCAAGAATATTAGAACCTTTCAGCTATCAATTTTAAACTACTGGTAATAGATACTGAATCACTAAGACCTGGCAGTTGTGCAACATCTAATAATGTCTACCAGTACAACTCTTTCTTTTCAAGTAAGATTTCCCAATTTCCAACATTTTTTGCTACTGATATCTTCTCAAAAATAAAAAAAAATAAATGTTTTTTAAAGTTGATGCATGTTAATATGGGTCTGAATAAGGCATTACTAGAATCCTTTTTTTAATGGAGTACTTATGTTCATGAATTCTTGTTTTCAAAGCATGCTCCATTTTCTCTACATAGAAAGCTGTGCAGGATAAACAGCTCACAATGTACACCACATCATTGGTGTTGCAGTTAAAACAACCATTATTGCTAATGACCTTATCACAATAAGCCATGGCAATGTTAACAGAATTGCTAATGACTCTGCATTGTGAGTATGAACCATATTTTTTCATACCTTTTTTGCTTCTGTGGAGTATCTCATTAGTTTGTCTTGCATGTGCCTAACATAGTTTTGATTTTTTTGCCATTCTTGTAAATAAACTTTGGGAGCTCCCCAAGGGTTTGTGTCAAATCCGTGAACCAAACATAACCTTCCAATTATAGGTTATAATTCTTTTCATTTTCAGTGAGTGCTTATAGTGAGGAATAACCATGAGAAAGCAGTTCTCTCATAATGATGTGCTTATCAGAAACAAGCCTGGACAATCTGTCCATATGGCCTTTGAGTAGATTTTTCTTTTGCCAGTGTAGGTGGCAACTCAAACAGTGTAAACAACTATTAGAAAATGTAGACTTCCTAAAATGTCAGACTGGTACTAACACTACATTACATTACACATTCAAAAGATCATGAGAATAATCAGTATCAGTCCAAAAGTTTTATCAAGTCCACTTTTTCTGACAATTATTTACACTAATATAAATCTGTGTAATATATGTGTTGACCTGTTTTTTTTCAGTTACACTTTATTTTTGTTGTCCTTTTTTATTTTATCAAGCTGGCATGAAATCACAGAATTTGGTTATACAAATTTTTCTCCACAGGTCAAAGGTTAGTAATAGGTATGAAATATTTTAAGAAATTGAGGTTAGCTGCTTTGGGTAAGGGATAGATGGCATGTTTCAAAGCAGAAGGAGAAGTCATCCTTATGATTAGTATAAGGTAAGAGACAGGCTTCTGCATGTTTCAAAGCAGAAGGAGAAGTCATCCTTATGATTAGTATAAGGTAAGAGACAGGCTTCTGCATGTTTCAAAGCAGAAGGAGAAGTCATCCTTATGATTAGTATAAGGTAAGAGACAGGCTTCTGCATGATTGAAAGCAGAAGGAGAAATCATCCTTATGATTAGTATAAGGTAAGAGACAGGCTTCTGCATGTTTCAAAGCAGAAGGAGAAGTCATCCTTATGATTAGTATAAGGTAAGAGACAGGCTTCTGCATGATTGAAAGCAGAAGGAGAAATCATCCTTATGATTAGTATAAGGTAAGAGACAGGCTTCTGCATGATTGAAAGCAGAAGGAGAAGTCATCCTTATGATTAGTATAAGGTAAGAGACAGGCTTCTGCATGATTGAAAGCAGAAGGAGAAGTCATCCTTTTGATTAGTATAAGACTGAACATATAACCCAAGGGTTTGGCAATGATGGAACCTGCCAGGCTTAAGAAGGCAGATTGAAGGTGAGAATGTGTGGATTTTTAAGTAATTTTATAACTATTTTGTATGATATTGAGAGCTGAAGAGGATGAAATGAAAGAGGTTCCAAACTTTGGGATTTTATGTTATGTTCCAGTAAAATAATATGGACTTTGATTTTATTGTTAAATGATGAGTACATGTTCCTAGTGCAACTTTTATTGGTTTTGGCAATGTCATTTGGTATCTACTTATTGGCTCTACATAATAGTTCACATAGTGCCCAGTTCCAAAATTGCAACGATTCACAAAGATATTAAATAAATCCTCTCAAAATCTCAAAGGAATGCTACCATCAATTTGGGTCTATATTAAATGAATGAAATGACAAAAGAGTGAATGCTCTTTCTTCGACACATAGCTGAAATCACAAAACAGTGAGTTATGAAACAGTGATTTTTTTTTTTCCAAGGGAAAAAAATCTCTGGGCCATTCTCGGAACTTTGCCATTTCCTCCACTGTGGTGCGATCTCGGAGTTGGTATATTTAAGTAGGGGGTGGGGGTGAAGCCCCCCACTTTATTTTGTCTTTACATTTTTTTTGGAGCAGTTCTGTAGCTTCGCTGTTTTGTGTTTTGGGCATTTTTCTGTTAATGAAAGAACATTCAGTCTTTTGTCATTTTGTTCATTTTAATATAGACCCATCAATTTATTCTACAATCAGTACTAGGTTATGTGCTTTCATCCTTACACAACCCAGAACTTCATCAGAATCTAGAGGAATGTAAGTTAGTTCTTGTATATAATTATTGAAACATGTCATGTGATAGTTCTGGTCCAATCAGAACTAACATATTCAGAAAAAAATATTAACAAGCAAATCAGAAATGCATTCATGAAAAGTAAAAAAATGCATATTTAAATGTTATTTCATAAAAAATATAAAAAGCCCTAAAACAGTTTAATAAAGATACACAAAAATTTGCTATTTAAACATAATTATGTAGTTCAAACAATCAATTAAAAATATCAAGTATTAGTTATACAAACATAAAACTTAAATCCTACCTATAACTTAACAACACTTAATTTTATGACTGATAATAAATACTCAGGTGCAACTGAAGCATTTACTTTGAGTCACCACTTTAAATCCTTATACTCTAGCAGTGTTTCTTATTGTCCACAGCATTCATTTAAAGTTACCATGTCTAAAATACTAAATGTAAACACAGTAAAACTTTTATAATCCAAATAATCCTTTAATAATGAGTTGTTAATATGCCTTTTCAAAATATCATCATTATGTTCATCTATCCTTTTACGAAAGGATCTTTCAGTCTTACCTATGGAAAAACAGGGGCGGTTTGAACAATGCAATATAAACTACCCTCTTAGTTGGACAATTACTCTTAACAAAATTGACTTTTGAATTATTAAAATTATTAATAATAATAATAATGAATTCCTGTTCCAAAATAAAAGGGCATTGGGCACATGCTCCACATTTCATTTTAAAAAATATTTCAACTACTTTTAATCACATCCTTAATAAGTTTCAAATCACTATTATATTTAGTAACCAGATATTTCATATGGCTATTCAGCTTTTTTGAGAATCAACACTAAGTTAATATACTTCTACATAGAGTAATGTGAATGTAAACGCCACAATGAATATAATGGGCTAATTTCTTGTGTATGGTGTATGGAGCTTCTTAGTACGGTTTAGTGCTGGGTAAAAGTAAGAATTTAATGCTATCTAGCTAGTGCAATTTATTGTTGTTTGTTGTTTTTTGCTACTTCTTAAAGCATTGGTAGTAGTATGGCCAGTATATTGAATGTAACAAGTCGCAGTTAGCAACAAACAATATTCATATTTATATTCATATTTAAGAACAGTAAACTGATTTTTTTCACTGTTTGAGCAGAAAGGAGGGAACACTAAGCACCTATATGTAATCTAACAAGAATATCTATATATATTTTAATGCCTTTTAAGCACTCCATTAATGATAGTAGCAATAATATATTATTGCATTGTATTCATATATACGTACACCTCTACATGATTGATGGAATGACTTAACATTATTTTAACACACTAGAGTTGCGTCGATGTGAAATCATTTAGAGATGATGTTGGATATCATAATTGATTAGCGTGACAAGCCATAGGTAAAAGATAAACTAATATTATATTATCATTGTTGTTTATTAACATTTACCCTGTGACCTGCAACATTTCAAGAGTATATACGATATTGCATATATTTTTATTTCTACTTTTATTTTTTATTTTTTACATCTATATTAGTTAAATTCTTTATATTTATCTCCATATATATATCTTCTGCTTTTTAAGAGAGATTTTTGATTTTAGTTAATGCTACTCATTTAACAGAGTTTGCGACAGAGTTAAACAACTAATCGATCTGCTACAGAATGTGTAATAGCAGCAGATCAAACCTTATTCATTATGAAATGTATCAGTATATACAACACCTTTAAATAATATAAAAGATAGAATGCATGTACAGTCATTCTAAGCAACTTTTAAATGTTTTAGTAACTTTAGACAATGCATTGAAAAAGTTAATGTGTTTTTAAAAAGTTAATAAGTTGATTGATTCAGAGTCACATAACTGCTATTTAAACAACTGTTTGTGCAATGCGAATGTTTTATGGTCTAATGAAGCTGATAGTGAAAGCGCTTACCTAGTGCACGCCAAATAAAGGATTATATAGTTTTTTCATAGAACAAGACTGGATTATTGTAAGCTTGGTGGTTGCCTTCTGTCGCTTTGTGTTTTTGGATGTTAACATTACTAACATAATAAATATTATCAGTCAGCATTAACCCCCTCACCCTTATCAGGATTCATCACTCTAATTGAGGGGTTGTTTTTTAAGGTCTTAGAAATATTCTGTTCTTCACTATTCAAATTTAAAAATCCTAAATATTTGTTTTTATTAAAATTATAAAAATTGTTTTAACAATATTTTTTTAAATATAGCAACAGTTGTGTTTAATGAAAGATTAAATGTGCTTTTCTTTTTAAAAGATGTACTATGACAAATGTTAACATCAGATGTTTCATATAAGTGAAGAGCTAAATTAGTTTTCCTAGTATGAAGTTTTAATTCCATAAGTAAATCAGGAATATCAAGCTGGCTATTAGGAATAAATTTAAAACCTTTACTAAAGACAGAAAAAAATCTTTTTGTGCTATTTAGATTACTATATTACTTGCCCTGCGTGCTGAAAACAACTATTCTCCTCAACACACTGCGGTTTCCCCTAACTAAGGAACTGAACCTTTCCTCCCCTCTGCTACAGTCCCCAAGGGAATTTAATTATAAGTAAAGTACTACTTTAAACCAAAGTCTTAAGACAATTAGTGTGAGATATCCTAGGTTGTAAGTTTACTTTCACCAGCCAGGACAGCCGGCAGCCTTTACTATCTGCTCCCATACCTGTCACCTCTTCCCCCTTCTTAGACTACAAGTATTTTTACTGTTCTTCCTCTTCAATCCTCTATAGCATACTTACTGCCCTGCACTCTTTTCTCAGTATATATTGCCTCTGCTATACAGCTTTTGTCCACTAGAGGGCAATAGTTTCCTTTAGACCACCATTCTGACTCCAATTTTAAGTAACTTACAGGCTCTTGGATTCTAATATTCTGGAAGAGCGAATACTCCCACTCTATTCTTTCTTTCTTCTAATATTCTTCACTGCCAACCCTCTCTGCATATTCTATTATCAAGGCATTGTGTCACCTTACCCTCTTCTGCTTTACTTACCTTTGCTTACTGCTCCTCTGATTGTTTTCCTAGGGTGAACTCCTCTGTGGCTCTGACCCTGTTAATATAGCTCTCTATCTTCTGTCTTCCCATCTACTCCCTTTAACATCCATCTGGTTAGAATACGTTGCTCCTTCCCCTGTCTGTATTTCCTATATGCTCATATCCTTAGCACATCAGGAATGAACTATTCACTATGTTAGCATAGGACCCACCCCCTCCATTTCCTGCCTAGGGTTTTGCTCTGGATAAATCTGGTCATTACCTGTAGCTATGCTTACTCTTCTTGCCCTCCCCCCTCTATGACATCACTTACCTTATAAATATACCTTCTCCCTCAGGACGCCATCTTTATTCTCCTAATTAGCCTTAGGGTGCTGTTCGGTCCTGGCGGTGGAGTAAATAGGGTTTTTAGGTAAGCTTTCTTTTTGTCCTGTTCAGAATTGTTAAACCATGCTGATGATATCCTAGTAAAGTACTAATTGCGTGCAGGACAGGTTTGTAAATAACTGTGTTAAGAACCTGCGTAGCGTGTACTATCCCCAGCTGTTTTGGCGTGCTTCTGCACATGGAGTTCAGGTGTGAACAAAGTCACGGTTAGAATATTCTACAGCTCTGCTTATATGCTAAATGGATTATCTTAACATGCAACCTAAATGATAGCGTGTTTACTGTGTAGCCTTTTATGTAGCCTTTTTAGTTGATCTGGTAGAGTAGTTTTCAGGAACTTTGTAGCACCGGATAGACTGTATGCTTTTGTGGCATGCTAACTACGCCATCAACTAATAACGTTTAAGTGTTGCTTTGGACCTTTTATGACTACTATAGTCACTACATAGAGCTATAGACTCTGTGTTTGGACAATGTATGATTTATAAGAACTAACCTCTTGTCGAATACTAAAACTATAAACCGCTCTTGTTACATAATATATTTATATATTAGACTGGAATCATGGCGTTCTTTGTACGCTAACAACGCTAATGACTACAAGCATTCTAGTGTTGTCTCAGACCTATAAAGACAGCTAAGGTTGCTGTATAGAGTTTATGTTTCTGCTTTTCACCATCGTATGGATGTGCAGAGCTATTGTTTACCACTGTATAGTTATATAGAGCAGTATTTCCTGTTGCATACTATTACTATACATACGACAGAAATCACAGCATCCTCTGCCCAAGCACCTTATACTGACTAGCCTAATTAACAATGATGTGTGCAAATAAGGAGGACTAATTAGAAGCCTACCTTTCTAAAACAAAAATATCTATCTATTTATACAAATAACAAATGCAAACATGATAGAGAGTTATAAGACGAGTTGAACCTTATTGTTTCAGAGATATGCTGTTTTAACAAGTGTCTTGCTGAATGTAATCTTTGACTGAGTCATAGAAGAGTTTAACCTTTATTGCTCCTGAACTATATTGTTTTTATAAGTGTCTTGCTTGAATATTATCACTGATAGAGACATTGTAATATGTGCAGTCAAGACTGTTTTACTATGCAAGTTAATCTCTGTTCTATGCTCAAGTTACTACTTAATAAGCCTGTGTAACTGTCTATTTTTTATCTCTCTGTGTGTCTTACTACTGTCTCTCTTTTCCCTTTATATTCCCAGCTGCTCAACCTGGTTTCCCAGTATTAAGGAGAACTTGCCCTGCGTGCTGAAAACAACTATTCTCCTCAACACACTGCGGTTTCCCCTAACTAAGGAACTGAACCTTTCCTCCCCTCTGCTACAGTCCCCAAGGGAATTTAATTATAAGTAAAGTACGTACTTTAAACCAAAGTCTTAAGACAATTAGTGTGAGATATCCTAGGTTGTAAGTTTACTTTCACCAGCCAGGACAGCCGGCAGCCTTTACTATCTGCTCCCATACCTGTCACCCCTTCCCCCTTCTTAGACTACAAGTATTTTTACTGTTCTTCCTCTTCAATCCTCTATAGCATACTTACTGCCCTGCACTCTTTTCTCAGTATATATTGCCTCTGCTATACAGCTTTTGTCCACTAGAGGGCAATAGTTTCCTTTAGACCACCATTCTGACTTCAATTTTAAGTAACTTACAGGCTCTTGGATTCTAATATTCTGGAAGAGCGAATACTCCCACTCTATTCTTTCTTTCTTCTAATATTCTTCACTGCCAACCCTCTCTGCATATTCTATTATCAAGGCATTGTGTCACCTTACCCTCTTCTGCTTTACTTACCTTTGTTTACTGCTCCTCTGATTGTTTTCCTAGGGTGAACTCCTCTGTGGCTCATCACGCTCCGTTCGCCCTGCGGGCTCACTCCACTCCCCTACCCTGCCCCCAAATTCCACCCGCCCCCAGTGGTCCTAAACTTATACTCTAACTGCCACACCCCTATGCATTAGGACCAACCTCTAACTCCTCCTCTTAAAGTGCTATTACCTCTATTATATTCTCACTTTACCCCTATCTCCTCCCCCTTAAAGAACCATCACTCATTTACCTTTATCCATTACCCTACCACTCTATCCACAAATATCCCTACATTTAACCACCTTAACCTAAACAAATGGCTCAAGGATCCTCTAAACCCTTACCTTTATTACTACTCCTAATTATACTTATCATTCCCTATCTACTTACTCTCTACGAACACCATAGATTCCTAGGACTGCATACCCACATCACACACACCTCTGTCCTTACCCCAGCTCCACTCATAGTGTTAGCAACCTCCCCAGCTCAGCTAAGTACTCAGCAGCCATATTTCATAGACTCCATCACATCTCTCAATGTAACCCACTAGCTAGAAAAAATAAGAACCTAATTTTTAAACTTCTGCAACTCATCCTAAAAGTTCAGGTCCACTCCCTGTTAGATGGTGATATACACCCTAACCCAGGTCCTACCACTATCACAGCTACACAGCCTGATACACCAACAAATTCAATCACACAGACACTTACCAAGCCCCCCAACTCTCTCCTGATAGCTCATCTTAATATTCGTAGCATCAATAACAAAATAGCTCACCTGCATGCCCTTATTGATGTTTATTCCTTTGACACCCTCTGTCTGTCTGAAACATGGCTTAATCCATCAATACAAGACAGTGCAGTTCTACCCCCTGGCTATAATATCATAAGACGTGACCGTAACACTAAAAAAGGAGGAGGCGTAGCCATACTTTATAAGAATGGATTACAAGTTACCTTGTTAGACTCCAAACCTCCACTTTGCAACAATGCAGAAATTCTTCTAACTAAGGTTCAGCTTAACAAAAGCAAAGCCATATATCTATCATGTGTCTATCTTCCCCCAGGCAATAACATCCACACATTAGAGGCTATCCTCAGCTGGCTCTCAAGTAACTACCCCCAAGAAACCATTATACTTGGAGATTTTAACATTAACTAGAACTCCTGTATATCTGAGCAGCCTTCTACTCATATCAACTTATATGGTTTTACCCAAACTATAACATCCCCAACCCACACCAATAAAACTAACAACAAAACTAGTACCCTTGACTGGGATACTCACTAATACCCCCCAACTAAACTATAAAACAGGCACCCTCCCTGAGGACATAAGTGATCACTTGCTTACCTATTTAATCAGAACAAAAACTGTCATCCTAAACTCTGCCATCTGTAGAACTATTCGCACTACCAAAAATTTTAACCCTGCTCACTTTCAAGCTGAACTAGTCACCTGTGACTGGTCACCCCTGAAATACCTCCCAATAGATAATGCCGTGAAATACTTTAACTCTAAATTTCTAACCATTTTAGACAGCCGTGCCCCATTACGCAAAGTTAGAATTAGAACCAAACCGGCACCATGGCTCACCAAAATGACCAAACAAAAAATCCTCCAAAGAAATAAACAATGGGCCAAATGGCGCTCAACAAAAGCTCCTCAGACCACCTGCAATTCAGACAGCTAAGAAATGAAACAAAAAAAGCCATATTAGCCGATAAAAGAAACTACTACTACCAATTACAACAAACCAACCAAAATAATCCCCAAAAATTCTGGCGAGGTATCAATAACCTCCTACACCCTGGATGCTCAAGTACTCCCTCTCCCTCTGGCTCTGATCACAACAATCCCATCCAAATAGCTGACTCATTTAATACTTTTTTCACTGAAACCATACAATCCCTAGCCAACCAGCTATTCCCTAGCATCCCAGGCTCTGCCACAACCTTTACCAATAATTCTCATTAATTTCATTTTCAGCCAATGCCCACTTCACTTATCTGTAACCTCATACAGAAACTTAAACCCACTACTCTCTCTGCTGATAAATTACCTGCAGAATACCTGCAAAAAGCTGCTAAAGTCATAGCCTACCCCATATCCATCCTCATTAACAGAACTATTTCTGAAGGATCTATTCCCCTAATCTGGAAAGTCTCTCACATAATTCCCCTGCATAAGGGAGGTAACTCCAAAGAGTTGTCCAATTATAGGCCCATAGCTATTCTATCTCCTTTGGCAAAAATAATGGAGAAATGTATACACATACAACTGTTAACCTACCTGCTTGATCACAATTTATTAGCACCCTGTCAACATGGCTTTAGACCATTTCATAGCACCACCTCTGCTCTCTTATCCTTCACTAACCATATTAACAGCAATCGTAATATTGATACTCTATCCTCAGCTGTTTTTATTGATCTGTCCAAAGCATTTGACATGGTGAATCACCACCTCCTTATAGACACACTCAAAAACCTGTCATTGGACAACCATACTATACAGTGGTTCCATTCATACCTACATAACAGGCAACAGGCTGTACTATGGGAAAATACTTTATCTTCCCACGTCCCAGTCACTCTAGGGGTCCCACAAGGATCTATATTAGGCCCATTACTCTTCTCCATCTTTACAAATGACCTTCATTCTGTAATTCCTCAAGCTGACTGTATCCAATACGCTGACGACTCCACACTCATATGCGCTGCTGCTTCTCAATCAGAACTTCAGTCACTAACCCAAATGACCTTTAGTACAGTTGAAAACTGGCTCCTACAAAGACGTCTTATCCTTAACCCCAAAAACAAAAATGCTACTATTTACCCCCACCATAGAACCTCCCACTTAATTTTACTATTACTTCAAATGATGGAACTATAATATCTCCGGAACCAACCACCAAACTACTCGGGGTACTAATAGATTACAACTTGTCCTTTGAACCTCACATTAATAACACCATAAAAATAGTAAACAAGAAACTAGGTTCCCTCTATAGAATAAAACCCTTTCTTACACCTCCAGCAAGGGTTACTATTGCTCGTACCCACCTCATCTCTACCTTGCTCTATGCCTCCCCTATCTATACCAAAATATGTAGAAGTAATCTGAGTAAACTTACATCCTCCTACAACAATATTGCCAGATTTGCTGCTGGGTCCTCCTATAGAACTCATCACTGTATCAATCTGAATCAGTTAGGATGGTTAGAGCTGCCAAATTTAATACTTTTCAATCAATTAATAGTAGCCCATAAGATCCTGTATTTACCTCAAAATACACCCATACTTACATCCCTAGTCATCCCCTATAATAACCTCAAGACCTTACGCTCAGCTAATAACCTACTTGTACAAATATCAAAATCCAACAACTTAGCTGGTGACACCTTGTTCTCCAATACAGTAGGTAAAGCCTGGAACATCCTCCCAAGCCAGCTAACCTCAATATCCTCTGTCAGCTTATTTAAAAGCAAGCTTAAACCCTACCTCAAATCACACTGGCTATGCCCCTGTGTTAACCCAGACTAAGTACCTAACTATTAACTAGACTCCCACAATTCCTAGCCTATCATGATCTTGTGTTGTCTCACTAATTTTTAGTGAGCTTAACCTTCCTTAGGATTTTTTCTCATGTAAATAAGTATATACTGTGGAATGATCAAACACCTTCATATAGTACCACAACCTATGTGTTAAATAACACTAGAAATCCATCCTTGTTTGCTGTTCTTCTATACTCTATCTATTGATCTCTAGTGTTTTTCTTTCTTAGGTTTTTGTGAGACCTTAGTATCTCTTATCATAAATTACTAGGTGTATCTAATTTTGTAATATGTTATAAAGATTTGTACTACACCATTTCTAATACAAATGTATTAGTCTTATTCATCTATTCTTAGATAAATTTTTCCCTTTTCCTACTGAAATATAAAATATATAATCTTAGGCTTGTACTATAATTGTTAAAACTTATGTACCAAATTATACTGTTATTGTCTTTGTCTTGACCTTTTATGTTGTTGTAATTTGTGGAGCTTTTCTCCCCGGGCCTCCACTGAAAATGGACATATATCCAGCTGGACTAGCCCGGTCAACAAATGTAAAATAAAATAAAAAATAAAATACTATAATTAAAAATGTTAATGCCATTAAAGCTGATAAGTTTGCCATTTTACACTAGAACTGTCTTAATCTGTTTGGTATCTATCATGTATTGTTGTTGTTGATGTTCATAGGTTCATAGGCAGGTACCTGGCTATTGGCCCTAGGGCCTATATAATCCTAGCTAAAAAGCTACCCTGGATTTCGCCCCCCAAGAAAATTATTTTCCTGTGCCACTGTCAAGCAGAGCCACAGAAGTGATTCCCAGGGTGAATTTCCTATTTCCCATCTAATCAGCAAGATTTTTCTTGAAGAGTGCTAATGAGGAGCTCTGTTTGACATAGATAGGTAGTCTGTTCCAGAGTATGGGAAGTCTCTGGGACAGGAATCTATCCCAGAATTCATGGAGTTTATTATAAAATGGAGCAATTTACAAATTAATAAGTTACATCATCTTTTGATTTCCTTTTCCCTTCTTCTGCCTTGTCCCTTTCCCCTTCCATAGCTCAATGAGCTTGGAAGGGAAGTGTTATGAAAATGGGGATTCTGAAAACCCTTTGACCTATTTTCTAGTCTCTCTGATCTACAAGGTAGTGGGAGGAATTAATCCAAATTAACATCTATGTGAGTTTCAAAGATGTACTTACAGCCTGTGAAACCTTTGTATCATATATGCTATTAACTGTTGCCCCTAAGTCATTCCCCTTATCAAAACTGGGAAACATATTAGTGGCTACATTCATCATATTTAACTCAGAATTATAAATATTCTTAGGCAATGGTTATGGTTTATTATTTGCACACTCCTTCTTGTCTCTTAATATTTTTTCTCTTTCCCAGCCTTCACATTCTTACATTGTTCATCAATACTGACAAACACACAATCACATGTATTCTTGTGATAATCAAATAAATCAGCAAAAATGTTATTAAGCAAAATAATTTCATCATGTAACTTATTGATTTGTAAACTGCTCCATTTTATAATAAACTCCATGAATTCAAATCTATGTCTATCAAAGATGTAAATCAACTTTAAATGCTCATCACTACCTTCTGTAAGTCCACTGGAAAATGTATATAATCTAAGGCTTTTTTGGGACCTTTTTAATGTTTAAACACATATAGATAATTGTATTTTTTTTTAACTGTTGATGCAATATTTTTTTTTCAGTTGGCACTGTTGGAATTAACCCACCTTGATTATTTTATTATTAGATTTCTTATGGACCCTATAGAATTGATCCTGTACAACAATTTCATCTATTTTGAGGGTGAATATTATTGACAGATACAAGGAGTAGTAATGGGTGTGGCATGCACACTCATGGTTGCAAACCTAGTCATGTATAGCTGGCAGAAATAATGTATTTTAATTCTATTTACTCTTAATGTTAGAAAACTTATGTATGATATTTGCATGATATTTTTATTTTTGGGTGACTCCTGAAGACAGAATAATTGAATTCATTCATTTTATTAACAGCACTACTGATTTTTTCAAAATTTACTTATCAACATAAGATCAATGAATGTAACTATTTGGATGTCACAATTTTTAAAAATACCACTAAGAATTGTTTCAAATCATCTAGTTGCAGAAAACAGACTTTTCCAATGCATATTTGTATTACAAAAGTTGTCACCCTCACTTTTGTAGGAGGAATTTGTTGAAATGACAGTTAGATTAGCTAGAATATGTTCTTGATTTGATCTCTTTAAAGTTAGGTATGAAAACTTGATCACAGTGTTTCTTGAAAGAACATGGTTAGAAGCACAGGAGAAGGTGTTTTAAGCGGATGGGGTATGAAATATTGTCCCCTGTTAAGGTCACATAATATAGACATTACTCCTGTTCACAACAGAGTTTCAAAAGGTAAAAAGACCAAACTAGACAGATATACAAAATCTTTGGTTATTAAATATAATAGTGGTGCAAAACTTATTAAAGCTATCATTAAAAGCAATTAGAATATTTTTAAAATTAATGAAGACATTTATAAAATAGTAGGAGAAGCCCCAAATTTTGGGAGAAATCTCAAAGGATTTTTTTAAAAACAAAGTTGACCACAGAAGAATGGACAAACAAAAGGTACATGGAAATGTGAAGCATGTGCCCAATGCCCTTTTATTATGGAACAGGAATTTATTATTATCAATAATTTTAATAATGCAAAAGTGAATTTGATTAATAGCAATTTCACAACCAAGGAGGGTAGTTTATATTGTACTTGTTCAAACCGCCTCTGTTTTTACATAGGTAAGACTGAAAGATCCTGTTGTAAAAATATATATGAGCATAATTATAATATTTTGAAATGGAATATTAACAACTTATTATTTAAGCATTCTTTGAATTGTAAAAAATGAACCATCTTTATGTTTGGTATTTTAAATGTGATACCTTTAAATGAATGTGGTGGACAATGGAAAACACTGATAGAATATAAGGAATTAATGTGGCAAATTAAATTGAATGATTCAGTTGTACATGGGCTGAATGAACAAGTATCTCTATTACCAGTCCAAAATTAAGAGCAGCTAAGTCATAGGTAGGATTTAAGTTTTATATTTGCATCACTTATATCTGATGCTTTAAAATCAATTGTGTGAACTCAATAATTATGTCTAAATACCAAATTATTTTATGTGTATCTTTATCAAACTGTTTTAGGGTATATATATATATATATATATATATATATATATATATATATATATATATACATGTGTGTGTGTGTGTGTGTGTGTGTGTGTGTGTGTGCGTGTGTCTGTGTATAATATGTTGATAAATGCATCAAAAACTAAGCATATGAGATTTGGGAGACATAAACTGAAAGGTGAATATTTAATACAACACACAGTGATTGAAACTGTAGACTCATTTAAGGATCTGGGTATATGGGTAGATTCAGCTATGAGTTATTCTAATCATATCAACCAATTGGATAATGATAGTTATGGAACTATAGGTTGTATAAAAAGATTAATAAAGTCTAGGAAATCAAACATAATGAAGTCATTGTTTGTTAGTTACATTAGACCCAAACTTAAGCGTGGAATAACAATATGGAAACCCTATAGGAAAACAAGCATGAATAAACTGGAAAGAGTACAGCGGAAGCATACTAAGGGCATCCATGGATGTGAAAATCTGTTATTATGAAAGACTAAAATATCTGAACTTGTACAGTGTCTCATAGATATTTAAGAGGATATCTTATTCAGGTATATAGGGCATTTAGAGACAACTACCTCTGAGAATGTTTGGGGTTATCAAAAAGTACTAGAGAATCATCAGACAACTTATGCTGAAGACTCTATAGGAATGAGAAGTGTACTAATTGGTTCTCCGACAGAGTAGCTGATGCTTGGAACAGACTACCAAATTACATTATAGCAAGTACTAGTTTAGATATTTTTAAGAACAGCCTGGGCATTTATTATGGAAACAAGTGTTTTGGTATATTGTCAAGCTAGAAGGGCATTAGTGCCCATGCCTGAAACATTTGTATATATGTATGTATGTATAAATAATGAAATATTATTTAAATTTGCATTTTATTGTATCTAACAACACTGTTATTCTTTTCATGAATGAATTTTTGATTTTCCTTGTTAATGGTTTTTCTGTATATGTTTGTTCTGATTGGACCAGAATGATCACATGACATGTTTCAATTATTTTAAACAGGCAATAAGTTACATTCCTCTTGGTTCTTATGAAGTCCTGGTTTGTGTAAAGATGAAAGCATTTAACCTAGTACTAATCTGATTGTGCAATAAATTGATGGTATCATTCCTTGATGATTTTGAGTGAATTTTTTAACATCTCCATGGATCATGGCAAATTTGGAACTGGACACTATTTGACCTTATGTTGTTTGTGTTTTTTAGTTCTTCAGCAGCAGGGTCCCAAGCTCCTACTTTGGGTTCTCTACATAATAGTTCTGAATCACTAGCAAGTGATTTTTTTTTATAACATAAACCACTGATTTAATCTTGGTCACTGTCACATAACACTTTTTAAGAGTAAGATTGTCCAAATAGTTATCCAGATCCTGGACTTTTTCTCAATAGTTCAAAGCATAATCAATTTCTCTGTGGTATCCTGAGTGCAGATGTCCAACAATAACACTCATTGCCTATCATCCTTTAGCAAGGAATCAGTTTACAGTGAATTTGCATTTGTGATTCAGGAAGAGACTTGCATGTTGTGTTAGAACAAGTTTCATTTCAGAGGATCATCTAGTCTATATTGTCTACTTCCATCAGTTAAGCAGTTTTCATAGTCTCTGGAAAGGATGTCCCACTTACCACGGTTGAGTCAAACTTCTGTCCTATAAATGACTAGACTATCACAAGGGAGTAATCAATTAAGGTATTAAAATAAGTACACATGCGCAAGTCTAAGGCACATTTGAGATTAATGTATCATTAAATCAGCAGTGTCCTAACAATTATTTAGGCCTTCTTGCGGGCTTTGTAGAAAAGTGGTATTAAACTTAAACAAATGTAAATATCTAGAAGTGTGACAGGCTGAGTGAAACTTAAAATTACATTTAAGCAAAACATTATACTGAGTTAAATATTCACAGGCATTCATTACAGGGCCTAGTAAGAGCTGTAAGCCCCTGCATACACAACCCAGTGTTTTGCGATTCAGAGGGAGGAAAGGACTCATTATCAGCTAATTTCCATGTCTCTGAATTGCTGTTAGTATTGCGGCATGCAGATCATTACTGCAGGACCTTGGGCTTGATTGTAAGCTGTGTTTTTGTAAAGTATAGCCAACTAATTAATTCATGCTGCACTGACAAGGCAAAGAAAAAAACTGAAACATGGCATTGTTTTTTTAAAGATATAAAAGTAAAATTGTGAGACACAAAATTCAAAATCAGTTTTAATGTCCAACTAGTGAAGTCTGAAAAACTGAAACAAATTAATTTAGTAGAAAGTGTAAACCATTAGAAGGAACATTTTTGTTTCCCATTGATTCTGGGGCTTCTCTTTTTCTTCTTTGATCCCCTTAAGCTGGCACATCTTTTTCAATAGATTCCAATACACAAGCAGAAGTAATCATTCCATAAAATGCCATGGAGACCTCTAATGACTTTGGTAACAAGTTTAAAGCACATATTCAGGTTAGTAACAGCCTAAGTGCAGATGTGATTATACCAGAAATTATACTGGAAATTTTGGAGCTTGAGTCTAAAGGAATGCAACGCAAGGACTCTCCATTATTACTGAGAGGTTAAGCCTAAATTAGTCTCGTCTTTAACCAAAGTAGATTTAAAAAAATTAGCCAATGAAATCACCACAGCTTCACTGGAAGAGATTTAGGTACTTATTGAGATACCTTGCAGAGTCTGACATAGGTTCAAATTCAGGCTAGATAAGCCTTCACTTTTGTCAGTGTCTGCAAAGTTCCATGTGAACTGAAGAAGAGAAGAGAGTAGTCCATCTTTCTCTTCCTCTTCATCTATGAATGAAAAAGTAATTTCAGAATTTCAAAGTTTTCCTTCTCATTATATCTAGCCTATCACCAGGGATAAATCCCCTCAGTCATCAGGCTCACTTGATAAGATGCTACATTCTGTGAAATTATTGGCCTGTGACAGTGGCATAGAGAGTGAAAGACATGAATATGACCTAGGTGAACAGAGATTGAGTAGCAGTAACTCAGACACTTGATGGTGGCACAATCAAGCAAGAATGGTACATCCATTGGGGTAGGAGGTGGCAGTCATCCTTAATCTTATTACACTGACTGCTCCATTACATGACCTATGACCTTACATGACCTTAGCTGCTGGGCAGAAGTAGGTAACCCCCAACACATAGGCCAGCATTGTTTTTTAGTTAACCCTAGTCAGCTCAGGAGTCCTACAAATTCAGAATAATGAACAAGGGTCAGCCATTAGTCATACCCACATTTTTTGTTGCTCTAATTCTCTTAGTTAACAGAATAACCTGTTTGCAACAACCAGGTTCTTATGATGACTGAGAAGCATGGAACTCCAATGTCTGGCATTTCTTACTAAATGTACTCCCCAGTGGTTTACCAGAAAACCGGATAAATTACATGGGACACTCGGGCAACATATCAGATAAAAATAGGAATGTTCTGTAAAATCAGGGGCAGCTGAGAGCTATGAAAAAATCTTGTTTTTTTATTATCAACCAGTAACAGAGAAAAAACAATTACCCCAGCTTTCTTTTTCCCAATGTAGTTATTCACTATATTCTTAAATCTCCTGATTTCTTGCTCCATCCTGCCCACAATCCACCTGATTTATTGACTAGGTTGAACATGGGTAGGACAGAGCAGGAGGCCAACAAATCAAGGGCCATGTCTACAGCACTTCCTCCCTAGGGTAATGCAACTGATCCACTGGTATGGGCACTTTTTGAGTATTTATTTATTTATTTTTCCTAAAGGAGAAAGGTGGTCACAATCCTCTAATAGGGGTGTTTTTTAAGTATTTATTTTTCTTAAAGTAAAGAAACTCAGAATTTTTTACTTAAAAAATAAATAAATAAATTCCTGAAAAGCATTCCCATCAGAGTAATGAGATCAGCACCCTAGGTGTGTGTGTGTGTATATATATATATATATATATATATATATATATATATATATATATATATATATGTGTGTGTGTGTGTGTGTGCGCATATGTGTGTGTGTGTGTGTGTGTGTGTGTGTGTGTGTGTGTGTGTGTGTGTGTGTGCATATTTATGGGAACTTACCCAGATAATAAAGGCCTATCATTAAGCATGTGAAACTTTAAACCTGATAGATTTTTAGAAGGGAAGCAAAACCTAAACGAAGAAAAAGAAAAGATAAAAGTGTGAAGAAGTTTTAGTGAAGATCAACAAACATAATGGAAAAAAGAACAGAAAGCTGAGCAAAGGAATCCCTGCTTAAAACAATGCCATCATGTTTGGCTGCTGTTAAACTCAAATAACAGCGGTTATATCAATTAATAAATAAAATAAATACATTTTGTGAAACACCACTTTTCTCTTTCCACAAGAAGGAAGAGATCACAATCCATACCTGTGATGCCTGCATGCAATGTCGGGAATAAAAGTTTTTGTTCTTGCTAATTTTTATGTTTTCTTTCGGTATGTCAGACAAGACTTATGGGAGACAAGAACCCTAGATGAAGTTCAAGTTTACAGAAAAATATAGCAAAGAAAGGTATCAACTGAGGACATATAATCAAACCAATTATCAGCGGCTTTAGTGGAGAGCACTATTCCAAGTAGATGGCAGCTGTTGAAAAATGTGTGAACATTTAAAGGAAAATTAAATTACAAGGGAAGACGTCTGTAGTGGCAGCAGGTAAAGGGACTGACACAATTCCAGAGGATTTTTTAAGAATATGTCTATATAAAGGAAAACAGATGGGAAGGTGAATTGTTTTTTATATTTCCATCTTTAAACAGTCATTGATTATTAATGGTACTAATAATTATATCTTGGCTACAAAGAGATTCTTCTACTTGGCAGTTATGTGCAGCAGATGAAAACTTACAATGCAATGAACAGTAACAAGAGTGCCCAAGAACTTTCATCATGTGTTTTATCCTGCTTTATTAAGCGGTATTCATATTTCTGTAAATTAAGTTCTTAAAAATTAATTTTTTTAAATTATTGTTTTCAAAGAAATCCTAATTCTTAATCATATTGATATTCTTCCCTGGCTATGAAGACATTTTGCTTTTCATTAGATATCATGTACTAAGTGAGTACTATGTGTTGTCAAACTATTAGAACTATTAGTGAAACTTTAAATTATGCCTCTTAGTGTTTCCTTTACTTGGTTGAGCAGATCAGTTTTCCACCAGAATTGATGGTTACTGTATAAAGTAGTACCTTATAAAGTGTAAAATGGTACAGCGGGGTCTACACTGGTTAGTTGGTCTGTCACTTATAGCTTGACAGGGACACAACATTGTGATGAGCTTCTAATGTTATGCAAACTGCATTAGGGCCTGTATCTGCGTTACTGTTGCGTCTCCTGAATTCCCTAGTCAATAATGGAGGAGATGGAGTTTGTCAGTTCTGCTTTAAACCTGAGGGATGAAAGCTATGAGTCCTTCTTACTGAAAATATAGATGAGCTGCACAATAGTTATAGTCAGATTTAGTACATTTATGTAATTATAGACTCATATGCATATGAACAGGAATGACAGGATGAGAAAAGTGCAGGGAACGTGAACATAAAACAATAGTCTGAAAAGTGGAAATTGGCTCAGAGTGGGAAATATGGAGCGATGTGCGGGATCACATGAATTCTGAAAAAAATTGGTATAACATACAGTTTCATATTTTTGGAACTCTTGTGCCTGTTTGACTACCCTATGAGACTTTAGTTTTCAGTCACTACAACTGGAATTGAAAGAAGAGATTCTCCGAGAGGTGAGTGAAGGATAATTTATACTTTTCAATCATTGTTAAAATTATCAAATATAACTCCTGAGCATAGAATGTTGCACCAGCAGGAAAAATAGAAAATAATCAAAACGGCAAATAGTGCTGGTGTCAAACGGCCTTGAACAAAATACTTCACTGGTACAACACAAACCATCAGGAAGGGATGGAAAAACCCACAAAGTCACAAATAAACCAGTAGACCAAAAATTCCAGAAAGAGTAGAAATCTAATGCTATGGAGCAGCAAATCATTTAATCAATCCGACTTTATTATTTGCTTCACACTGCCAGAAACAGGACTGTTATACAACATTAATTACAAAGCTACTACATAACCTCACCATAAGTTAGCAAAAAAATTCACAAAATTTTAAAAATCACATTTAATAATTTGACAAATCATTGAACAAGAATGCACTCTTGCCAAAGCTGTTTACAAAGTTATCATGCGGTCTAGTCAAATCCTACAATCACAAATCCTATCTACACCTTGTTTTAAAAAAACAAACAATAAAAAACACAAAATACAATAATAATTGCAAAAGAGTACATACACACACATTTACATACTAAAGGGTTGCAAAGAACAAAGCGTTAAACAAAATCAGTGTTGCAAAAGTTTAGGCATTTTCTTCGTCCATGAACTGTTGTATGTATATATTTAGGGTTTTTTGTTTTATTCGCATTTGCATTTGTTGTGATTGTAATAAAAAAAGGTGTAGATAGGATTTGTGATACTTTTATTATAACTATGAAACCGCAAACTTTGCATTTATTGGTGTGACTTGTGGAGAGGGTTTCCCACTAAGTATTTTGTTCAAGGCCGTTTGACACCAGCACTATTTGCCGTTTTGATTGTTAAAATTATGACAAAAATTACAATGTTAGTTTTCTTTACAGGTTCATGACAAAATGTTTATGTTCTTGTTTTATCTGACTGTACCTTAATCTGTGCAGTTTATGTATGATGAAGTAAGGAAGATTAATACATCTCTGCATTTTATTCCTCTTAGTGGAGCAAAGTTTAATTTGTTGAATATCATTAAATGATGACCATGTGAATAGTTATTTAAATCAAATTCCATATGCCCTATGTATCTAATATTTTATTTTGCTTATTCACTGTTTGTCGATGGGTAATTCTCACAAGGGCACTGTTTTCATTTCAAGGAACACACTAGGTTGTATTCATACTGATTGGAAAAATTTGTCCAGGACACCAGGGAGATTTCCCTTCTTTTTTCATAAAGTGCTGAGGGAATTTTCATGTCCACCCAAGCAACCACCAGTTCAGATAGATGAAGTCTTGCTTAATGTCTCACGTAAAGGATGATATACTCAGGAGAGCAGCACCTCCCTTATATTGTACTATAGTGTCCATAGGGAAAAATTAATGTAAGTGCATAGAGTGAGAATGGAACCCACAGCTTTATGATCTAGTATCAAATGTTAGTAGCTACATGTTGAGACACTGACAAAACTCATACCTCTTTGGAGCTGGAAGGGAGGGCTAGGATCAGGGATTGTTTGGCTCCAGACTATGAAAAGTGATTGGAAAGTTTAGTTTTCTGTACATGGAAACTATATGACTTTATGAATTTGAACAAAACAGTCCCCGGGATTCACTAATCATCAGTGCAGGAATAAGTTATTCCTGCATGGAAATGACAATTTAAGGGCAGCACGGTAGCGCACCATGCATAGTAATGAAGACATGCTGCCTCTGATCCTAAATGGATGCAGAGTGTGGACGAGTGCAGTGTGTGTATCTGAGAGCAGAGCTCTCACAATACACATGCCCCTGCACTCCGGAAGTGCTGTTCAGCAATTACAATGAGTGAGAATGCTCATAGGAGGTTGCATACCTCCCAACTGTACAATTCTTTGGAGAATGTCCAGATTTGTCACCCATACAGTTGGCCTGTACCCCATTTGATCTGGCAAATCACTGGGATGATCTCAGTATTGAAGTTGGTAAATAATTCAGCTCCATCAGAAAACGTATATTAAAACAAATCTTGTTACATTAGCAACTTTCCCAAGTTTATAAGAGCAATATTTAAAATATTGTCCATAGTTGGACCTCATGTTGTCAAGCTTTGACCAGATAATTTGCATGAAGAGATTGAGTGGTATGGGGGTTGCTAGGATGTCTGCCAAATGTGCAGATGCACGCAGGAATCCACAGCAATACAGGCAATATGTCCCTTCCTAGAGAAAATAACAGTAGAGATTTTTATTTTTATCAAACAGATTAAATTTAACGATAGGTGTGCAGGTTTGCTTATTGCTTAGCTATGCATACTGTAGCTTAAATAGCACAAGAAGATAAATAGCAAGATACATTCAGTTAAAGCAGTACTGCAATCGTGTAGTGGTCAGAGCGTTTGCTTTGTGAGCAATTATTCCCGGTTCCATCCTCACTGTAATAAATTCCATTTTCCATGTGAAAGCAATTAATGAACATTGTTTTGCTGTATAACCTACTAAATAACATATATTTGTGAACTGGAGTACTGCATTAAATGCAGATGTGAGGTGTCATTGTAATAATGTGGTAAAACCCACAGATAAACACAAGTGCCCCATACAGTATACGTGCACATGAATCAGGAATACTAAATGAAGTTATAATGTGTAATGAATGACAAATCCATAGAGTGTCCAAATGTACCACTTTCCCAAGAACCATGTTTCATTTATTTCTAAATTAGTGCGGGGTAAGTGGGGAGTAAGCACTTTTAAGCATGTGTAAGCACTTTTAAGCAGTAGTAAGCAGGTTTAAGCCTGTTTGCGCAGGGGTAAGCAATGTGCACACAGGTTAAGCAATTTTGAAGCTAATGCTCTGTAAGCATATTTAACTGGAAGTTAGGACTGCTTACCATCACAGAAACCCATGCAAACTCACTTACACCTGCTTAAAAGTGCCTTACTCACTCTGTATCCAACAGCCCCTGTTCTGCCCAGCAACAAAATAAATAGGCCTTGCAGGTTTTGAACCCAGGACCCTGTACACTATAGTCGCAGCAGTTAACCAGTAAGCCATCACAGCTATATATAAAACTGTGGTATTCCCAAACAGATCCTCACTATAGCAAAATCACACTTTACATGTGAAAGGAATCTATAAACAGTTTTATGTTGTATAACCTACCACATAACATATATATGTGAACTGGAGTACTGCATTAAGTCCAGATGTGAGGTGTCATTGTAAGAAAGTGGTGAAATCCGCCAATGAACACAAGTACCCTATACAGTGTATGTACACATGAATCACAGATACCAAACAAATATATAACATGTAATGAATGATAAACCAATGCCAAACCGCAAATAGTTTGCAAATTTAAAAATAAGTAACGCTAAGCATTGCATACCTCTGCTTACTAGGTGTAAGCTATGAGTAGTCCAGCTAAATAGATTTGCCCATTGGTATGCCCCTTTATGCAAACCTTAGGTAAGCAGGTTTGCCCATAGCTTAGCATTTTCAAAACCGTCCAATCATGGCAAAGTATGGGAAATCGGCCTTATTTAAACCCCACAGGCAGGAATACATCTCATAACTGGTTGCAGCTTCCTCCTCTAGGCACTGTGGCCAGTATTGGAGAAGGATCATGCTTCCGAATGCAGTGCTAGGGCATCCAGGAATCTAAAGTCATGGCAGGACCCCTCATTAAAGACCATGAAGAGAGACTGCTGCAGGGCTAGTACCAGGGTTTCCAATATAAAGTGGAAGCCTGGGACAGTCTCATCCATGACCTCACCAGGGCTACTGGCATCCCTTGGAACTGGTGAGCAGGTCAGGCATCACTATGTCGACCTGAAACGGAGGAAGCGGGAGCTCTTGGATCAGTGGATCCAAGAAGCTAGGCAGATGGATGATGTCCCAGCCGTGTGTAAGTACCATTCTACTACCTGTTTAATAATTGCCAACTCATGTATATTATGGATAGGTATGGCTAAATATTCCTCTTATGTCTTTGACAGTGGCAGGAGAATGGGCTGTGAATCAGCAAGCCCATGCTTGTAGGCTGCAGAGGCTGCGTTGTGAGGCAAGTTAGTAATAATCTTGCATGTACTGTCATAAGAAATAAATCTAAAAGTAGTAGAAAGTTAATTGCCAGTATAAAGCCTTTATTGTGTATGGGATGTACTGAATAAACCAGACAATATGGCAGGAAGAGTCTCACATAGGTTGTATGTAAATAAAAGGGTAACAGCCTGGCAATAAAGGTCTAAGTCCTGGACTGCTTGTGTTTACTCTGGTATCATATGGTAATGTAGTGTTGCATTCTTTTAATAGCACTGTTGTACTAAGCACTGTTACCCACACTGTGCTACACAAAGAAAATGTGTAGGAATGTCTGTATACGACTGTTGTAAGCACAAGGTCATGTTGTACAACTGAGAGAGACTTAGAAAACAATGAAAAGATACACAGCATAATCCAAATAGCACACTCAGCTGAGACATAAACTGTTGCATTTTTAACACATACAGCCTGGGAGTGGTAGTAAGCTGTATGCAGAATTATACCCCTCAACTGTACAAATTTGTCCAGATAATTGGCCCATATCTGCTGCCTGTTACCCTGTCCCCTTGGCAAATCTGTGTGATGATCTCTGACATTTAGGCAGCATTTAGTGACATATAACCGTCAGACCTGTAAATATTCAGAAAATGTATATGAAAACAAACCTGTCATTGTAACAACTCACCAAAAGTTTATGAGGGCAATAGTCAAAATATGCCCCAGTTTCACCTGCATGTTGTCAAGACTTGCCCAGAGTATGTGCAATAAGAGATTGAGAGGTATATGCATAACATCAACCTGGAATCTGGCAATATGCTTAGAAACAGTCAGGTAGTGTTAACAAATAATACCTCCACAGGTATACCAGGTAAGAGGTGTATACTGCAGGTAAAACACAGTTCACATATATAATTGTCTACAAACATACCACTGTCCAAACTAAGGCCATAGGGTAGTGTAATAATACCTGTAAGGTACAGATTACAGCACTGGCTAAGAAAGTATTGAGAACTACAGGGATATACAAGTTAATTGACATCTTTCTCTCCTCCCATCATATGTGCAACAATAATCTAAATACACACTTCAATGGGTATGTGTACAATTAAATCTACTGTTGGGACATATGGCCTATTGTTTGATAAATATTGAAATTTGTCTCTATGCATGTGCCATGTTGAAATACACCCACATTGGAGGCATACTGTCATCAATGTACCTGCATGCTGTTGTAATGGCCACTGTGGTTCCATATATGCATGTGTTCTGTTTGCTATGCAACTGTTCCATATCTGGTGTTTTGCATTAATGGGAATATCTATGCATGCTGTTATACCTAATCCTGCAGTGTGTTGACTATTACTAACCCACATATGTTTAAAAATTGAAACACCATAGCATGTTTGGGAAGGCTGGTCCCAGCGGACCTACCTCTACCACCTCATCTGGCCATGGCACCGGGCACCAGCATATCTGGGGCCCACCCTGGGATCTCCTCGTCTGCTGGTCCTGCACCACCTTGAGGTGGAACTGCCTCAGGGGATGGGGCTCACCCCCCCCCAGGAGTGGGCACAGACAGGAAACTGTCACCCATTATCAGGTCTGGAGTCTGGTGCATAGAGTTCGGAGATCAGCTATGCCAGCTTTAGGGCCATGTGGTGCATCTAGAGGGTCAGCCTGCCTCTCCTAGCCTGGCCCCAGCACAGCCACCTTTGGGGCCATGAAGGTGCAGTGGTGACTGCCCATGGGTGGGGACCTCAGTCCCACTGTTTCCATTTGGGGGCTCATGGGCTTCTGACTTCTAAACACCTCTCCCTATCCAAGGTGTTTACCCCCACGTGTCATATACCACCCCTGTATGCAGTCTTGTCTGTCATTCTACCCAACCTACCTCCCCAATTATACCTACTATGCCTCCACAACATCACACTCTCACCTTAAAAAAAAAAAGGGCAATCTGCTCCCCAAAAAAAATCTCGCCCCATACGTAGCTGTCCATTTTGCACTTGTGTCCACTGGACACATGTATTCTGATCTAACTGGCTTCACAACATATTATTGTTGTCCTCACCCCTCTCTCAGGGGTATGGGTGTTGAAATCTACCTACAAATCAATGTATATGCACAGCTGTTGCTGTAGAAGAAATGGGTAGCTATGGACCTTCCCTACACCTGTCCTGCACATCCCTAGCTATTTTCCTTACTGTCTTTCCCTCTTTGTGCCCCTTTTTCACCACTTTCCTATCAACTCTTTTTCTTTTCTTTTAAAGAAATTAGCGAGGGGGTAAGCAGGAGTAAGCACTTTTAAGCAGCAGTAAGCGGATTTAAGCCTGTTTGTCTGGGGGTAAGCAATGCCTACACAGGTTAAGCAATTTAGAAGCTAACTGAGTATAAGAAACTGTAACTGGAAGTTAGCATTGCTTACCTTCATGCAAATCTGTGCAAACCTGCTTACAACTGCTTAAAAGTGCCTTAATCACTCTGTATCTAATGGCCTTTGTTCTGGCCAGCAACAAAATAAACAGCATTTACAAGTTTCGAACCCAGGACCCTGTACACCATAGCCAAAGTGATTTACCACTAAGCCAGGTCAAATATACATGACTCTGATGTTTTCACAAACATATCCTCCAGCACAGTCATTCAACAGTACAGGAAATGTATTTATATATATATATATATATATATATATATATATATATATATATATATATATATGCATGTGTATATCTATATGTATATATGTGTATATATATATATATATATATATATATATATATATAGAGAGAGAGAGAGAGGGAGAGATACAAATATATAATATATATATATATATATATATATATATATATATATATATAAAATATATATATGTAAACAAATATATATATATATATATATATATATATACACATATACATATATATACATATATATATATATATATATATATATATATATATATATATATATATATATATATTTATATAGATATATAATAGAACTCAACAAATACATATATGACAAAAGGCACCATTAATGGGGATGAGGAAGCCCAATCTAAGTACGTCTTGTAATTATTGATATCATCCCCTCCCCCACAGCCAAACAGACCTGCCTTCCAACACAATACCAACACTTGCAAGTCCCATACCCAGGACCCTACACAATATAGCCACAAGAAGTTAACATTAATCCATTCCAACTGTACGATGTCAGGATGGTACCAATAACATATCATGCAGTACAGTCTGGCTACCATAGGGAATGTACAATGTGGAAGCAATAAACATTCCAATGCTACATATACACACACACACATATATGCAGACACACACACACACACACACACACACACACACACACACACACACACACACACACACACACACACACATATATATATATATATATATATGTGTGTGTGTGTGTGTGTATACACATACACATACGTATGCATATATTATTACATATAGATATGTATACGAAGATACATATTTAGGGGGTACACAGCATTTTGAACAGCCAGTATTCCTACAGTTGCCACCTTTTAAAATGGACAGTATATGATTCTCTCATACAAAAGATAATTATTGCATGAAACATATACCCACAGAGAAGTTAAAGGATACTAAACACAGGTTTGCATACATAAGAAATGCTTGTTTGTGTACTATTACAGTTGTGTATGCCATGTCATATAGCTGTTAGGTGTTTGAAATACATACTAAGTGAGTAATGCAACTCTCAAACTAATCATTTTATACAGTAATCTGAAAGCATAACATATGCTGCTGTCCAGGCCAAGGCCTTCAAGTAGTAAAACAGTAAAGATACACTGGGCCAGAAGATAACAATCAATCAACAGTAAGTAATGCAGATGTAGTTCAGCAGCCTCCATTTACACTCTGTACTCAACCCCTAGAGGGAAAAGAATTAAGTTGTCACAATGAAGATGTATCTGTTACATAACAATGCTTAACTTAAAACAGCACGATCAGACTGACAAACAGAACAGTCTGTATGATGGTAATGTACCCAAGGTGAAGTGTATGAAAATGTACAGCCATATACCTTGGTCTTACTAATGAAATCCCTCACATGTTGTAACAGCCTAGGTTATATATGGTGCATACCCCTCCCCTCATAGAATGACTTACAGGGGCATATAACAGTCTTACATACACTGACCTCTGGACTGTACAAGGACACACACATTTTGTCCAGCTGTAGCTCACATATATTTGGACCCTACCCCACAATATGTGTGAGGACCACAACATCACTGGGATGATGGCAGGAATGGCAGCACAACATAATCATAGGCCACTACTTAACCTCTTATTGCATGATATATGGACAAATCCTGGTATATAGGTGGAGGACAGTGGCTGTAACAGGGCCATATTTGCAATATTGTTGCTATACACTGAGAAAGTTGCTGGTGTTACAGGATTGGTTGCAACATACCCTTAGTCAGGAATTTGAAGTCAGAAACACAAATGGATGTAGCCATGTACTGATAGCACTCAACAGACATAATGCCAGTGATATATCTGAGAAAAGACCTGTGTGGTTGACAGACAAAACATAACAGCCAATCCTATGACCATCATGTGGATAGGCCCACAGTTGTGAGCTATGCAGTCAGACTGCATTCCATGCTAAACTAGTATGTACACACAGACCCTGTAACATTAGTGGTATGTCATGCATATAACAACACTACTCACACTGTCTGTAGGTCTGGAACCTTATACAAATATGTAGCTGGCCTGTGTCTGCAAGTCCTCTTGTAAGAGGTATTGCTACCTGCTGTCTGTAACACTGCTGGCCACACACAGGAAGGAGGTCCTCCATACAGGAAAGGTAAAGGGACCACGCCCACATGATTTAGGAATTTATAGTAGTGGGTTGCCATGATAGTGGTAATTGGAAGTACTATACAGCAGGCTGCATGCAGCTAGCAAGTGGTGGACACTGATTGGTGCAGAGGCCGTCACCTGATCATGTGCATCACCTACAAAATCCATGCTGCAATCTATTCAAAGCAGCTCACTCCATGTAGTGGATAGAGACAGAGAGAGAGAGAGAGAGAGAGAGAGAGAGAGAGAGAGAGAGAGAGAGAGAAACAAACAAACACATCCATCCATCCACACAATAAACTGTATCCAGAAGAGACGACATTCCTACAACAGGTATGTGAAGCATATATGCATGTAATTGAATGTAGTACTTGGTCCATAATAATGGGATAAATGATGTGGAATGATTTATGTGTGCCATCAGGTGTTGTTGTTGTAATGATGTCCAGCTGAACAACTGTTATGGGCAATAGTATCTGTCCCTGTGGGCAATGGGCCATACCTGTTAACTGTGCAGATCAGCAGTGACTGACAAGATATAAACCATCATAGTGTGTGTTGTGTACTGCAAAACATGTATATTAGTGTAGCCAATAGCTGGTGGTGGAAGTAATGCCATTATGATGGACACGTGAGTTTCAGAGTCCACCACTTGCAGGACAGTCATGTTAATGTGTAATGTAGCATGCACAAAAGCCATAGGTGTGTAATAGGCTTACCTGCAATCTGTCCCTATATATACCCCCCTAATGTTAGGCTGTGTCCACATGTGACACCTGTCTGTGTTGTAGCAAGGCAGAACAGTGCAGCTGTGCAAGAAGGAGAGTTAGAGAGTGTGGACCTGATGTCTGAATGCACCCCATATATATATATATATATATATATATATATATATATGTGTGTGTGTGTGTGTGTGTGTGTGTATATATATATATATATATATATATGTGTGTGTGTGTGTGTGTGTGTGTGTGTGTGTGTGTGTGTGTGTGTGTGTGCGTGTGTGTGTATATATATATATATATATATATATATATATATATATATATATATATACATATGGATCTAGGACTATTGAACGAAAGTTCAGTAGTCTGAATCCACAATCACCGAACACACTTTAATGAAACTGATTTCACCGAAAAAGCGTTTTCGTTAAAGTGTGTTTAAAAAAAAAAATAAAACATTACTTTTACGTTTTTGCAAGGAGGCAAGCCCCCGTGCACCCTCCACGTGAGGGGCTGTGCCCCCCACACCCCCTCACTTAAATAGTCTCACTCCGAGGTCACACTACAGTGGGGAAAAGGGAATTTCCCTTATCCCCACTGTAGTGCGATCTCCGCAACAGGCATATGTACGCTAAAGTGCTTTTTGGTGAAAAGCACTTTCGTGCAAGTATGCCTGGCCGAATCTGTTTCGGTTATGTTGCCATTCGGTGATCAGTACGGATCCCCTATAGGTATATATATATATATATATATATATATATATATATATATATATATATATATACATGTACATCTACAGATATACAGACACCTACACACACACACACATATATATATATATATATATATATATATATATATATATATATATATATATATATATATATATATACAACTCATAATATATCTATACACACACACACACACACATATATATATATATATATATATATATATATATATATATATATATATTTTTTTTTTTATTTAATTATTTTATTTTATTTTACATTTATTATCCGGGATAGTCCAGCTGGATACATGTCCATTTTCAGTGGAGGCCCGGGGAGAAAAGCTCCAAAGAGACAATTTTACAGAACATACAGACAAACTTGGGTACATATTTCATCTAGATCCATTAGGGTATCTAGTTATTGACACTTATAGGTATAAACTACAGACAGATACAGTTTACAATAGTCAATAAACAGTTTTACATTGTTTGTACTAACACTGTTACATGTATGTCATCATACCTCTGATGTGGTATAGATTTATATGCAGGTAACAGATAGGACTCTAGCTTAGGACAATAGTTACAACAGTACTGGAGTGGATCAGGTATTAGTCTGGAGTTGAACAGGGACATAGCCATTTGCTGCTGAGGTAGTTGTAGATAGCTTTTTTAAATGTAGGTAGGGAGGTTATCAGGGATATGGATGTAGGCAGGGAGTTCCAGATTTTGGCCACATAAGAAGAGTAAAGGGAGTCACCAGCATGGTTATTGGATCTAGTAACAGCTAACTGTAATTTGTCAGTTGAGCGGAGTTGCCTAGGACAGGAATATTGTTGGACAATGTTAGCCAGTGAAGGTGATATATGAATAAGTAAGTTTGGTAGTTCAAGCCAACCCAATTGCTTTAGGTTTAGGCAGTGATGTGTTCTGTAGGAGCTGTTGTTGGCAAATTTGGCTATCTGATTATAGCAGGTTGTCATTTTATTGATTTCTGTTTTGGATAATTTTATCAAGATGGGTGAGGCATACAGTAGTGTTGAGAGAAGGTGCGTACGTGCAATTGTAGTTCTAGCATTATGGGTCAGGAATGCTTTATGTTTGTAGACGCTATCTAGCATTTTGTTAGTATTTTTAATGGCCAGATTAATGTGTACATCAAATTTGAGCTTGTTGTCAATAGTAACACCTAATAGTTTTGTTTGGGCTTCAGGTGATATGGGGGTACCGTTATTTGAGTGGATAGTAAAGGTGCAGGTGGGGGCAGTTATAGTTGAAGGATGAAATAGCAGGAGCTTGGTTTTTTTGGGGTTGAGTATCAAGCCATTCTCAGTGAGCCATGTTTCCACTGAGTGAAAGTTATCCTGGGTCTTTTTATGGAGGTCTGGTAAAGTAGGGGCGCTACATATTATAGTTGAATCATCTGAGTATTGTATATGTCAACATATATAAATAATACACACATATTTATATAAATACATGTCCCCTACTGTTGAATGACAGTGCTGCACGATATGTGTGAGGGAACATCACACATATCAATACACACAGAAAACACACACACACACACACACACACACACACACACACACACACACACACATATATATATATATATATATATATATATATATATATATATATATATATATATATATATATATATACAGCAGTAAGTGGGTGCAAAATGGACAGTTATGTCAGGTGTGAACCCCATGTTAGCAACACATTGCCCTTGTTTGTGAAGGTGGGATTGGTAATTTGGGGAGGTTTAAAGTTTATGGAATCCAAGTAGTTAAAAAGTTTACATATTTTCTCCCTCTTGCTTCTCAGGCATTCCATATATCCTAATATTCTTCTTTCTTTCCCTGATTTCAAGATCATCTAGCTGGTCCAGGAACTTGTTGTTTTGTTTTAAAATAAATTCAATGTTGCTTTCTCCTTCAGTCAGTCTACCATCTATATCAGTGAGTGAGTCCTCCATGGCAGATATCTGACATTTTTGCTGTTTAACTACTTCATGTATAAATTCTACCTGCCTTTTACAGCCTTCTTTCATTGTGTCTACCTTTGAGTTTATTTTATCCAATTCTAATGATAAGTCCTGAATACTACTGATGATAGATTGTAGCTCCTTCTTCACTGTCACTTGAAGTGTTGCCTTAGACTGACTCATTTTCATTTGATATTTTCAAGCTGTTTCGACAGGAAAATTTTAAAAAGGAGTGGATTTCTTTATTTCTTTATTTTCACCAGACATTTCCAAATAGTTTCCAGTTCTTTATTTCACATTTTTAGAAGTTTTTTTACTGAAATTAAAAATTAAATACTGTCAAAATGTATAGGAGAAGCAGGGTAAAATTCTTGTGCTGTTAACTGCTTGCCATCTTGGCCACGCCCCCTGTCTCATACAGATTTAATGTTATGTCAGAATGTATTTTACTTGATTTGCTAGCAATTGGCCACTAGATAGCACAATGAGAAGTACCCAAAAAGAAAATGGTCATACAGGTCAAATGAGTGTTATATATGAGAATCATGCAATCTGCAATGGTGCTGCGCACACATCGGAAATCATCCCCGTGAATTGCAGATTTCCTGGAAGTTGACAGAATGTTGACCTCTCATATTTACATTCCTCTGTTACCATACAAGTGCAATCTATATCCTGTAGTATGTTAGAAAGGAGTACAGTGCCACAGAAGCCACTGATAATGCTGGCTGTTTCCTCTGCTCTCCTAGGAAACTCTACATGTTCTTCCACTTGCCGCAGCAGAGTGCTCAGCATGTTACTGAATATTTGTGATGTGGATGTCTGCAAAATCCTAAAAACACCCCCTGGTGGTCAGTGAACTGTTCCTTTCACAAGGATGTAGTTGAAACATATCAACAAGAGTCTTAATGATGGCCTGACCTACTGTCTTACTATTATCTGGTTACTGGTTAGAGTTTAGTGTCTCAGCCAGTGTGTGTTAACACTGTCTCAGTTAAGACGTACATCCTACATACAACATACCTAAAACAGACCATAAAGCTTTCTGCTTTTAAGTCCTTATTAAAACAACACCAAAACCATATGTGGTCAGCATATGCTCCTCACCTGAGTAACTCCATCTTCTGTTGTCTCTTGTATCTCTTATCTCTTCATAACCTCTATCCCATCCTACAAAACAAACCTTTACAACACTCCTCCTTAACTGCCTTCCTGACTTAATCCCCATTTTACATTTAATTTCTTTCTGGGTTTTCTACATTGTTCACCTCCTTCAAATACTCTCCACCTCTTTCTTATAACCAGATTTTTTGTCAGTATGTACCCTATCCTTGATTCATCAGCTCTAGAATGGATCTCTCCCTCTTCTAACTTTAACAATCATCTTACCTGCTGACTAATATTTCACACTCCTCACCTCAGTTTTATTTATTCCTAACATCTATACTGTATCCCTCCTTATCCATGTCTTGTAAGTCATAGCTAATGCTTGCTTGTGAGACATATATTGCACATGAACTGCTTGCATACAAAATGTGTGTACTTGGAATTTAATATCATATTATGTCACCACAGAAGAAATACTAGTTTTATCTTTGTATAATGTCACTATGGAACAATTCCCTGTTTATATCTAGAAGTCTTAAGAACTATGTAATGTATCTTTGTAAAAAATTGTTTTGTCACGAGTATCTTAAAGAGTTTTTCTCTCTCAGCCTCCACAGAAAATAGGCTTTGCCTAGTCAGACTTTCCTGGCAAAAAAGAGCAATAAATGAATGAAATCCTACTCCTAGTCAACACTGACTGTGTCTAGAGAAATAAGGCACTGCTGAGTTTAACTGCTGCAATTCTGATAATGGCTATAGGATGCACTGCTGATATTTTCTTTGTGCTATAAAATGTTGCACAATAAAGTGCACGTCACTGCATGGATATCTATGAACTGTAATATTTTTTTTTATTATTTCCTTGATTTACATGTCATTATTCAGCCCTTTGGTTGCACTACATCATTTATATGTGTTCCTGCTGTCATTTGCATGCACTACATAAATTTGCACTCTTGTAGTCTTTGTCTGTAAACTGTATCCATCAACCTACATTAGCCTTTGGACAACAAATGTAATATCCGTGCATGCAAAATGGTCTTGTATACTATACAACTTGTCTGTAAATCCCACCTGAGATGTCCCTGTCTTCAGAATACTGGATGGGTTTTCAAGTCTTTGAGGGAGCACCCAAGTCTGGCAGATATATATATATTTTTGATGAGCAGTGCTGAGTAATGATATACAACCTTTGAGCTGTGACTGACTGCAGTCATAGTGTGTCTGCATTGGTGACAGCTGCAGTGGGCTTCTACCACCAGAATCAGGCGCTACAAAGAACTCCTGAGAACTAAGCCAAATAAAAATAACGTACAAAAACAAGGATATTGCATAAAGGTGAACCCTCAAAGGGTTAATCCCTATAACTATCCAACTATGGCAGTAAACATGGATGTGATTTCATTATAGGAAAAATCATCATGCCTTTGCAATCTGTAAGGCAGGCTTCTATATTATATTCAATGTGCAAGCTCCTAACTGGGGAAATATGTTGTATGAAAGAAAACCAGAATACACATTTTCATCCTGCAATTAAGATGTGTTCTAAGAGGCTCATGTGAAACACAAGTGACTGGCACTAATTTGTGTGATCACTAGTATTTGACCAGTACTGTACAGAATAATGAATTGACAGTATAATGGGAATTTCCCCTTTCCTCTTATGGTATCACCTCAAAGTTGGTATATACATGTGCATACATACCCATATACATATATATATATATATATATATATATATATATATATATATATAGAGAGAGAGAGAGACAGAGAGAAAGAGAAAGAACACACACACACACACACACACACACACACACACACACACACACACACACACACACACACACACACACTCTGCAAAAATGCTTTTTAACTTTGATTTTTCCCTCCTGAATCCTGAGTGCTGCTTGCATTCAGAGGTTTTCACTCATTTGTGATTGAACTGCTGTGAGGCAATCACAAATGTGTTCGGAGCTGTCAGGAAACCATTCCAGGCAGAAGTATCTACCATACTATTCTGGCGGGAAAAAGCAGGTAAGCAAGGCTGTAAGGTTGTAGTGACCAGTCATAAAACTTAATCAACACACTTTATTATCCTACAGTTATTACTTTTTTTGGCCAAAGGCTAATGTGGATTGCTGTCCAGTCCTGGTGGGCGAACACCACCTTAAGAAGGACAGGTATCATACAGTATCTCATTCCTGTACCAATGCAACACCACCATATAAAAATCCTGCAAGGAATGTAAGCAGAAAGGAAAATGGAGGGTGGGAAGTCTCTGTGAAAAGTAGGCATGGGCATTTTAAGCACCTGTTGTTACAGTAATAATCTCACATAACTATATTATGATATATCAGCATCCCTATTTTCAAAGTACTGGACAAGCAGAAACCTAAACATCAGAGACTCCAGCAAGTGTGCTATAGACAACTGCCATAACAGAACAATGCCTGTGTTTGGGGAGCTCATCTAACCTGGAATGATTTGACCAAATACAGCTTTGCAGATATCTAAGGTGCTTATTCTGCAATAAAAGAAAAATTGTGTTTTCACTGCCCCAGTCACATATGCTCTGTTGAAGAGGATTGCCTCTAGAATTACACCTCTGGAATTGTAAAAGAAACTGTTGCAAGTAGCTCTCAGTTTGAAAATTAATTGTTCCCCTATCTGTGAACCCAGCCTGGTAGCAGCAAGGGAAAGAAAAAGTTGATCATATTTCCTAATATCCTTTGTTCTCTAAATCTATGCAAACAGCTGACTTATAGGATTAGTTTTGTCCAAGATTTGTTTCCCTACATTTCTAGGTGACATTAAAACTAGGGGAGGTCAATCTCTTAATTCAGGAGTGTTTCACACAACACTGAGTATGAAGGAAGGCTGGCTGAATGGGTCACTATTCCCTTATGGAAAATCATAAATGGCTCACAATGCACAAGACCCTGAAGCTCCACACCCCTCTTATTGATGTAACAAACAGAAGAAGACTGCTTTGGATGTCAAAACATTGGGAAGATTCAAGATCAAGCCCATTAGTTTATAGTCTCATACATGAATACTAGGCTAACTACCTTGAATGGACATTTTAAGCCTAGCCAATACCCCAAGGTTGCAATTAAACTCAGTACATTGTGTCTATGAGGTAAAGACCTTATCCATTTTGCCAAACCCACCCCCTTATGCCAAATCCATCCCCTTCTGCTCCAGAAGCAGTCAGGTTAAGTCATTGTCAAGGAGTTCCCCCAGCATTCAGGTAGCATGTCATCATAGCAACCCATTGTGAAGTCCATACACCAGAGCTTCTTCACAATCTATGGGACCATCACCCACACTATCCTTAGGGGACATTGTGCATGATACGTTCCATCTATAACTTACATTTTCAACATCGCTAACAAGGAAACAATACTCACCAAGCAGTCACTTTCCAAAAAAAATGCTATAGCGCCTCCTTATATCTGAAACACAGTAAACAGACAATGCCGCAAGAAAAGAAAATGCAGACTTCGTTTTTCAGTGCAAGTAATTTGTGCATAGTAACATTCAACATTCTCTTCTAGACACAGCAATGAAAAATGTCAGTTTAGCCCTAAATATGTTTTACAACACCTGCTTTTCCACACTTAAATCAAAGCCTGTCACAGTATTACTGGCACTTGAGCTATTTACCCACAGTACTGTGCAAATTCTCACTATCATATAATTAAAAAATTCTTGATATGTTGAAAAATGTCTGATATACACTGTAAGTTGATCATGCACCATTCAGCATAGGCAACAAATAACACTGCATGCATCAAGTATTAACTATATGATTTTTTTTTAAATTTCACAAAAAGAATGTCATCACACTGGAAAGTGTCAGTTGATTGATGACACTTTCACTAAGTGACGAGCAAACAAGGACATTTTGGCAAAACAACTTTTGCTGACAGTAGAATTATCTTTTTGCTCCACAGTAGTAAATTTCAGAGTAGGTGTATTTAGGTTCTGGGAGTGTGGGGTGTCTGACCCCCATGGGAGGTGCAAGGAGGCTTAGACCCTGTAAAATAATAATCACCCCCAAGATTTGCCAAAAGTTTGTTTCTGCGTTTTTTTTTATCATTTGGTACTCAATAATAGAGTTGTTTATCAATCAACATTAATCTTGTGGCCTGTAGTTGTGGACTAGATGCCATCTCTTCATCTGTGCAGCCATATGAAATGCATGAGCCTGCCACAGGGATTGTCATGCTACTGGCGTTATCTGGCCAGCATCGCTAATGCCACAGCATGGGAGGAGCAATAAAGGGAGCTGCACTACCACTAGTGGTGACTGGCTGTAGAACTTACACACCAGACTGACGCATAATCATGTTGTGCAAAATGCAGTATGCAGAATACATTTTGCATGCATTAACAGGTTCATACTGCAGTGCACCTCAGACTCATCCAGGCAATAGAAATGGGTTTTGGGCAGGCCAGACACTCACACAATGTTTATCTGTGTCTGGTGCAGGTTATTGTTGAATTTCTAATTGGCTAGTCCCTGGGAGTTAGACAATTTTCATTAACCACGGTTCAAGTGGGCAGTTTGCCTCACCTGAAAAAGAAAACATTGAGGGGAAATATAACAAAAAAGGTGGGTCATTACTCAATAATACCTATGCTACTCTATACCTATAGAAACTACTATTTTTTTAACAGTATTAATAGTTGGCACGAACTATCTAACCATGAGGATTGCTACCGTACAGGAAGAGGCAGTACACTGAAATGGTAAGTCAAACATGGGAATCATGGGCACTGCCAGGATGCTGGGCCATTACATTAGTGGTGCATGCCCATACATTACAGCTGATGGAATGGCCACTCTTCCTGTCTTGGTACTACTCCCCCTGATGTTTAGATAGGACCCTGATAGCAATATGGGTGCAATCTATCAAACGAAGCACCTCAAGAAAACATGCCATCCAACAGAATGCACACATGGTACTGGCTTGGTCCAGATGTGACAATGGGAAATAGATGTACTGATCCACATATGGAGTGTATGTTGAGGAACTGATGAAGAATCCTCGAGGTAGAATCCTGTGAAACACCCAGTGTGTACCCAGTTTGTCTATGGAAGGTTCCTGCAGCAAGTACTTTGAGGGCAATACATATCTTGTTGTCCGCAGGTATAAGAAAGTAGTGCATCCCTCCAGCCCTGTCTGTGGCCAAACAAGTTCACCAAAGACTGTACTATTCTCCTCTCCATGCTAAACCTGTCCAAGATTTGCTGACCATCAAAGTTCAGATGGGTTAAACTTGGTCAGCGAGTGGCACTGAGTGTGCCTGGTTTTGGAAAAACTGAAATGGGCACCTCAAATGGGAGACAGTTAAGCTCCAGCAAAAGTGCATGAGAAAGTGACTATGAATTAATCAATGGTAAGAAGAGTTCCTCATTTATATAAGATAATTGCAGATTTGTTTTTTACATATCACTGCTATGTTTCTCATTACTTCTTCAGTTGCATAAGATTTTCTTAGGCTGGTTTAAAAAGCTCTCCTGAGCATAGATGTTGTCTCCGAACTACACCTGCTCCCAGGAGCAGTTGAATACCCGCTACACCTTAGCACAATGACTATGAACACCATCCATACTGTACATACGGAAATACTATATGTCCTCATAATTAAGAAATCTCTCCGATATAATGTACTATATATGGATAGTCACAATGAATTTTACTGTCTCCAGCCATGATATTTCAAAGTGTCCCACAACAACATGTATCTATCTCAATAATGCAAATGCAAATGTAAATATGAAAATATGAATAACAATTGACAAATAATTACTATCTGCACTGCAGGGCACCTTAGATCGGCAATCTTGGTGTCATTTTATTGTTTACACCATGCTCTTTCTAATACTTCCTGTTATTGACTGGTAAGTCAATTAGGTAAGGACGCCACAGAAATATCAAGATGACATAAGGAGCTGTGAATGTTAAATGGAAGTATATTTTAAGGAGGTGCTATAGGCATTAATGAGTTAATGAGGGTATCACAAACAAAATCAAGGGGATTCAGTGAATTTGAATGGAGACCAATGAAATTATATCAGAATAACAGCCCCATTAAAACTTTTTGTGTAAAAACAGATTAGCATAAAACCAGTGAGACACACTGCTACTTCAGAAAGCACAAATATGTGGATATTATTTGTCTTGAAACAAACCTATTTTAGTGGCTAGGATACTCTATTATGATCCGTCTTAAACAAATATGATGACCATCTAACAGATGATGATGATGATGATGATGATGATGATGGCTTCTTTAGAAGACACCTACTTCCCTGAGCTGCGTTAGGCAGATGTCAGCAGCAGCTGATATCTTGCAATGGAATGCAGATATAAGCATGGTGCTGCTACATAGCAGACCTGCACTGCAAGGATCCTCACCCTGAGCGGATTTTCATTTCTTCCTTTTGTCTGATGCTTTTAACAAAGTTCACTGCAACTGACTATTTTCATTAAGTGCCAGTCTGTTGTGAGATTTTCTTTTTAGCATGATGCTATAGGTATATTGGTGTATGCCAGTAAACATCTGCAGCATGCAGACATTCATGCTGTCTCTGTCTTTCTTCTGTGACTCTGTTTTTCTCTTTTGGTTTCCTATCCTTTTCTCATACATCCCTTTGCGTAAAGCTTCTTCTTCTCATCACTTACCGCACTACTTTGAGCTCCTTATGGAGGAATGAACAAGAGGAGGTGGTACTGAACTGACTTTGCCATTATTTTCAAAACTGTTTAATGTAGAAGTTGCCATTCTCAACATGCACTCATACAGCAAACATTTAAATAACTGTATTTGCAAGATATGCTTTTAACGACTGCTACCGCAATGTTTAAATAATGCATGTGCCTTTTGTGGCAAAAGATAACAATGCAGTATTCAAGGTATTCCAGGTATGTGTTGTAATGCTAACAACTGTAACATCTTTTTAACTGAAAGAGAGATTGTAAGTGTCATTGTGGAAACTAACAGATGTGGATTGACAAAATGTCTGGCATTTACTGCTGTAAATCTGCCACTCATTTGGTGAATGTGACATATTGTTTCTGTACATATTTTTTATTGTTCTTTATATGAAGCAAGTGATGCCAAATGTCTTTCCATTTCTGCTAATTACTACCTTCTCACTACTAATTACTTTCTTCTTACTTCCCCTCTCCAGATGCAATGTTTTATACTTCTTACAATTTAATAGGCAGTTATCAAGCATGTAGTTCTGGGGACCATGGAGGAACATATCCCAATTTCTGTCTAGTTAAGTGACTTTCTCAGAGTCAATCAGTTGAAATGGAGGCTGTGAGATTCAAACCCTGAACTAAATGAAGCAGCCTATTAAAGGCTCATAGACTTAATCATTTGCACTAACCAAAAGACCTATACTTGGCAATGGATCTAAGCTCTCATGTTTTCAACCATTTTCTAACCTTGCCTAGTCCTTCCTTTTCCCCACCCCTACATTACATATCACACATGTTGCATATCTTAATGCAGTCCGCAGAGGTATGGAAATTTATGTTCAGATATCCAGTAATGTCACCTATAATCACATTAAAGAAGAGTGACATCTGATTTTAAGTTCCTCTCTTTGAACTGCCTTCAGCTTACAATGACCTACTGCATCTTCTAGGCCAATTGCTCCATTAATGAGGATATGTTTTCTGTTACCTGCCTCTAACAGAGTTTATAAGCTTTTTAATATTCTGTGAATGATGGCATCAAACCCTTTGCTAAACACAATGCAGATCCAAAGTATGATCCTTTCCTGCTTTATTATTTGTAACTCAATCTTGCCTTATTCCTTTAGTCACTAATTTGTCAATATTGCCCTGTTGGGGAGTAATGCTGGCTCTCAGTGGTTCACTTTTATCTAGGTACATGACTATACTCTCCTTCACAAAGGAGTTCATCATTTTCCTAGCACTGCTACAGAAGTAATATGCCTTTGTTTCCCTGAATCTACCCTAGCCCCAGTCTCAAAAAAGGAATCACATCTCTGCCCTCCAGCCCTGAGATGTCACTGAAGTGTCCTATGATGTCATCAAGGGTAATTGGTTGTGTGGAAAATGTTGATGCTTTAAATGGTTATGTATAGTGTCACCTCAGAAGTCATTAGGCTGCTACGACAATTTAGATAAGGAATATAATTATAATGATGTTGTCCGACATGTTAAACACACAGCTGAATTTGTGCATTATTCTTCTAACTCTTGCTTAATTTGATCCTGTACCAGAGAATCAGACTCTGGGAGGTAAATCACTAAAAAGAGTTCCAACATAGACTATCTTGAAAGGCTTACAGCATTCTATGACTAGAGAATGAAGATTTATAATGATAATGACAAATTCTATCTTGTCAGGTTTACCAATAGAAAGAACTGGCAGAAAATTTTATATATATATATATATATATATACATATATATATATATATATATATATATATATATATATATATATCGTTCCCATTCACATTGCCAAAAGTACAGTTCTCCAAAGTACAATTTGCCTATACCTTAACTCCAAATTTACACTTCTCCAAAATGGCACTTTGCGATCGCACTGCAGTATGTATGAACAAATATACTGTTGTCACTGTAGTGAGATCTCGGAGTTAATATATATAATTAGCAGTGGGTGTGGGGAAAGCAGCCCCCTTGCCAATATTAGAGAAAGTTAGTTAATGTGGTTTAACTGTTTTCCATTTCGGCAAAGTGCCGTTTCAGAGAAGTGTAAATTCGGAGTTATGGTCTCTGCAAAATGTGGTTCGGAGAACTGTACTTTCAGCAATGTGAAACAATAATGGCAAATATATAACTCAGCTGTTGCTTTGTTCTGCAACCATACCTCTCAATCTCTCAGAGCAAGAAATCTGGACAAAGCTAAAAATAATGGGAGGACAAAGGCCCAAAAATAAGGACATTATTTAAATATTGCTCTTACAAACATAGAAAGTTAATAGAATAATAGGTTTTGTATTATGTATTTTCTGAAAGATATGAAGTCTGAAACTCAAATGGTTTTCATTATTTATTATTATTTAGTAACTTCAGTCTTCAGTGATTTGCCAGAAAAACACAAATTATATGAGGAACAGACCAAAAACATGAGGCAAACATCTGGACATTCTGTGAAAATCTATACAGTTGAGAAGTACAGTGTGTCTGCAAAACATGCTCTTTAGGACAAAAAATAATATGTGTACAGTGCAGACACTTTCTGAAACAGACATCATCCTGGGTAGAATGTTTATTACCTTGCCACTGCAGAGCTGTAAGTTTCAAAGTTTGAACAGGTGCTAAATAACGGTGCAGTTACAGCCACTATAGGAGACTTCATGCATCCAAAGGGAGCCATCAAGAAAAGGGAAACCTAACAACAAAGGAATACTACCACCACACTGTTTTTCTGAGTGACTTCCAATGCAGTTATCTTGACAGATTTATTGTTGTGCCTGAGGCGTACTGAAAATACCCATTTCATACCGATGCACATACTGTTTGATCAAGCATCATCCCTCCCTTAAGAAGACTAACATTAGCTATGGTTAAATCAGGAAAGGATGATTTAAATGGTTCAGAATGATTGTTTTTTTTTTTTTGCTAGCTTAATCCAGATGGTAGTTAACTGTTGTAACTGCTAAAAAATATATGTACAGAAAAAAGAAGCCTGTAGAAGGAATGCCATTATGCCTTCTTGTTTTTGTTGAACATCCTTTAATTGTGTTTGCATGTAGCTTCTTACCCTGGCCATAGTTTATATCTAGCTAAGTGTGTGTGCATATAGATATATACCTATATATTGATACCTATTCTGCTATCTATCTATCTATAGAGAGAGCGAAATCTAAAATTTGCCTAATGTAATACGCTTCTGCTCCCTAGGTGGGGAATGCATTCCTTTGTAGTTTAAAGATCCTTCAAACTCTGCTGCTTAGAAGAAAAAAAAAAGTAATAAATGTCACATTGCCCAATGCAGGTTTAAAAACTGGCATAATTTTACATTCTGAATTTGTAAAGTGTGAGTAAAGGTTTGTGGAATGCTTCCATAATGATAGCCAGATTGGTTTAATAAACAACGATTACAGCTTTATTGCAAAGGGGAAGGGGAACAAATGCGTCTGCAGTTTTAATTGCAGTACTGACTTTTTAGTTGAAAACCACTAACAGATTCAAGAGCTCGTATTCTCTTGACTGTTTGGAGTGTGTGCAGTCTTTGTAAGTGGACTTTGATTTCTTGATGGAAAGCCAAGAGTTTATGTGTGTGTGTGTGTGTGTGTGTGTGTGTGTGTGTGTGTGTGTGTGTGTGTGTGTGTGTGTGTGTGTGTGTGTGTGTGTGTGTCTATGTGGGTCTGTTATTGGCAGTGGAGAGAGAGAGAGAGAGAGAGAGAGAGAGAGAGAGAAATGCAAGTTTTATTTCTTCTGACACCACAAAAGTAACATGTTGGTTGAAACTACTTTGATTTTATGTGATGCGTGAGTAACACACACTGATCTTTATCATAATTTGAGACTTCAATTTATTTAGCAGCAGTATTTTTGCAGAAAAAAGCTTGAAACACTCTTCATTGTCATATTATATTAAGTATTCGGATAGAAAAAAATGTTATTTCATAGTTGCAGAGAAGGATTCAGGTGATAAAGATGTCTATCCTTTCCAGGCTGTTGTTTATTCTTAAACACCTTCCACATGCCACTTTTTCACCAATATGTAGTAAGCTTCAAAAGTTGACTTCATATTCTGTTTGTGCCGGGCAAACACTGAGGATCTGCCGAAAGAAAATGTTCGTACAGACATCACATAGGAGATTTGGGTTATCATACCTGTATAGAAATAGGGTCCTATCTGTAGGATGGCAGTATGCCAGAGCAAGAGGGAAAATCCCCCTCCCCCGGTTGATAGTGGAAGTAGCAGTATTGGTGCATCAGAGAAAGAGTAGTAATGCAACCCCATCTCACAAGGTATGGAACCCTGATGGCCTGGACTGATGATGTATGGCTGATATGTAATAATGAAAGGAGTATGAACAGCATGGTTATCCTGCTAGCTTTCATTTGACACAGCCCCCTACTGCTAATGATTGGAATCACTGTCATATGGTGCAAAGCATGGGTAGCTTGAGGAATATCTTTCATTAAGGATATATGGGATATGAAGGTAGGCCATTGTAAATCCTTTAATAAGTTAAGCGCACAAATCCCTCCAGGTCAGAATGTGCTGGTGACAAGATTTGCAACTACGCTCTTGTATGATAGACTGGCTAGTCCACCCACTTGATGGAGAGCCTGGCATAATAAAGTGCTGATGTATACAGCATGCCATTTAAGATCAGATGGATATGAACAGTGTAGACATGAGGAAATATATCCTCACATGCTAGATAAGCAAGACCAGTTGCCATAATGATTAATGTCTTCACCTCACCTGCACAAGGTACAAGGTTCAATCCTGACCTCTGGCCAATGCCTGTATGACATTTGCATGTTTTCCCTGGGTCTCTGTGGGGTTCATCCCACTTTCCAAAACATGCTGAGTGTTATCACCTGAAACTCAATAATGGACCTGTGGGCAGCAGCACAGATTCAGGATGGTGCCCTACAGGATGAACAGTTTTACAGACCAGATGCTTTGAGCATTAACTAGAATGCGCAGTATCTTCAAGATAAGAGAACATAGATCACAGACTGCGTGACATGTCATGGCTAGCCACTCGATGGTGTAAAAATTGACTGTAAGTGATTCAGTCATGTTGATTAATGTCATTTGCTGGTCATAAGTCGGTTGAGGACCTGGCCTACTCTGACCTGCACCAGGGATCCATGCTAACAGTTTTAGGGTGTGTGTGCCCCTTTCAGTTAGTGTGTGCTCACTGTAAAGCCCAGCAGCCCTGGGTCAAGAGCAAAGGCTGGACGTAAAACCAGTCAACTTGCCAAACATGAACTAAGAATTGTTACACTCAATGTAGGTTCACTGACAGGTCACAGCTTAGAAGTGGATGACATGATGATAAGGTGGAGACTGGACATCCTATGCATACAAGTGCAAGGTTGAAGGGTAGTACAACAAAGACACTTGGCTTGGGATCCAGAGTCTGTGATGGAGGTGAAGGATAAACTAGAAATGATGTGGACATTGTGGTGAGGGAGGCTTCAGAAGACAGTGGGGGATATAATCAGAAATAGTAACAGACTCCTGGCAATCAGACTCCATTGTAAGGATAGGCCATTATTCATAATCTCAGCCTATGGTCCACAGCAGGGTTGTGATAATGAGGAAGAGTGCATTCAGACAGCAGTTGAAGGACCTTCTAGAGCAAGCAGGATAATATGAATTGTTGCTGATAATAGGTGACCTGAATACACGTATGCACATATCGGGACGGACAAAACAGGATACGAGGACTGCCTGGGTCCACATGGGTGGGTCAAACTGGAATAAAGAAGGAGAGGCCATCCTAGACCTGTCTGGCAAATAGCTTGAAAGTGGCCAAAACATGGTTCTGTAAGAATGACAGTTACAAGATCACATACAAGAGTGGCCAACATGCTACTCAGGTAGACTTTCTTCTAGCAAGGAAAGGGCATTGGGGTAGAATCAGCAATTGGAAAGTCAATCCCAGTGAAACAGTTGGCCCACAGCATAAACCACTGCTCACCACAATCAGTTGCAAGCAGTGGTCAGAGAAGGTTCTGAGGTCAACTGAGACCAAGCTTAAGACTTGAAAGTTGACTGGAGATAAAGCACAAGAGTTGAAAGAACTACTGAGGGCTCTAGCACCTCAGAATTATGAGGAAATAGGTGGAGTTGAAGAAGAATGGTAGGATTTCAAAACAGCTTGTGTGAAGACTATAGAACAGATATGTGTCCGAGCTAGGTATGGAACTAATGTACATAAGGGAAGCTGGTGGTGGAAGGCAGAAGTCCAAGAAGTTAGAAAGAAGTGCAAATAAAACTGGGAGATAGAAAAGATGAGTCAGGGAAAGAAGTAATACTGGTTGTCAAACAAAGAGGCTAACAGAGGAGTTGCAGTAGCAAACAACATGGCATTAAAGGCACTCTACCAACTTCTGGAAACTGACTCAGTGAATGGCACCAAAAAAACTGTATCAGGTTGCAAGGCAAAGACAGAAGGATAAAGAAGTTAATCAGACACATTTCCTAAGGGAAGCCAGTAACAACCTGCTCACCAGGCCGCAGAAAAACAAAGACAGATGGAGGAAGTACTTTCAGCAGCTTCTGAATGAAGAAAACCCCACAGAAGCGGTACTGCAATGAAATAAAGAGGAAGAGCCCACCCTGCAAAAAGTAAAAACAGCACCAAGGAAGATGAAGTCAGAGAAAGCAGCAGGTGCAGATCAGGTCACAGCAGATATGATCAAGATGGTGAGTGAGATAGGGGAGAAATGGCTCCTGATGGTACTCAAAGCAGTAAGGAAAGAAAGGTGTATCCCAGATGACTGAAGAATAAGCATACTAGTTCCAGTGTACAAGAACAAGGGAGACATTCACAACTGTGGGCAGTGCAGAGGTATCAAACTCCTGCCACACTGCTTGAAAGTTCTGCAGACGGTCATTGATAAGCAAATACACAGAGCAGTAGAAAATAAAATGGGAGAGGAGCAGTTCAGATTCAGATCAGAATGTAGCACAACTGACTCAGTGTTTGCAGTTTGACAGATATTTGATAAGCTAGAGATGAGGAAACAGGCCAACTGAGCATTCCTAGCTTCAGAGGAAATGTATGTCAAGGTTCCAAGAAAGCTGATCTGGGCAGTTCTGTGTTAGTTTGAAGTCCCAGAAATGTTGGTAGAACTAGTGCAGGCCATGTACAAAGGAGCCAATGACTCACGTATGAACAGTGTTCGGTAACACTGAAAGGTTCCTGGTGGATGTGGGTGTGCATCAGAGTTCATCTCTGAGCCCACTGCTGTTTATAAGGAAAGATGTTGGACCCCATATATCAGAAATGGAATGAGATAGTTGCACCCCAGCTGATCAAACTAAAATATGGAAGTTTCAGTCTAATAAGAGAAACTTTATTCCCCCTCATTAGCTAGTCTTATCCCTTCTAAAATGTTATACATGTGGCACTATATCCCTCCAAAGCTTCATAATAAGAAGAGGAAAACCATGCCAAAATAGTACAAATGGGATAGCATCCAGTTAAATATTAGGCCTTTGTCACAGTATCTGGATAACAGGTGTAGAGGCTGGTTAAGATTACATCTTTCTTTTCTGAATAGTTCAGGTTGTGAAAACTTTGTTGTTACTTAAGATATTATTTTAGTTTAGGCACTTAGCTCATATAGTGCATACTTCTTATGAGAAGGACTGGCAGAAGAAAATTATGAAACTTAAATGGCAGGGGGAAATTTACCCAGAATCAGCAGGTCTAAGTTGTTTGTTTCTGCAACTTGAGAGGAGGCAGTCCTTCCAGTAGGATGGCAGTATTTATGAGCCAAGCAGAGACATAAACTGTAATGGTTTGTAGTGGAATTTTACAATATGAGAATTTTGTACCCAGTAAGGAAGGGGAACTCCTCATATAAAGTATGGGATTCTGGTGGTCTTGAATTGTGGTTTGAGAAACAGTCTAGATACAATGATTGTTCTCATGGTAGAGGAACTTTCAGAGCTAGATCATGCTCAAATCGGGCCCTAGGCAGGGTAACGGAGTGCCCCCCAAAGCAGCCCCCTATGCATCCATTCCAGTGTCTTACCTTGCTATTTCTCTCCGGTTACCATAAACACTGATCAAACCTGTCAGTGTGCATTCTAGTTACTTCTTTACTTCTACAGTGATTACAGATATTTAGATTTAATTAAAGAATATTTCAAATTGCATAGCAGAATAATAGCCATTTGCTAAACAAAGCAATACAGTCTCAGAATAAAAACAAACTTAGCATGAACAGCAAACTTATCTGTCCTTGAAACAACATTGAACCCCATATTCAAAGAAAATGTATCTGGCCAGTGGAGGATTAAGTTTACCTTTGGGCTGTTTTCAAACCATATAGCCCTGGCACACATTTTTAAGACCATGCATGCATGTATGTGTTGTTTGATTCACCTTCCTGATTGCATTAAATTATATTCCTTGTATAATACAGCTCCACTTGTTAGAGTGCATTTTAAATTTGTAGTTTTTAACATTTTTTCCAATGAGCAGTAAAACAGACTGTATGAATCAATAATGACTAAAATACCAATTTCAGAACATTTCAACCAGAAAAGGCCACTCAAACTTCATTAACAATCCACCAATATCAGTGAATATGCACAATCGCCGCAGAAGTAAAAGTCATCTGAATAATTCCACATTAAAGAGATCTGTAAATAATGAAGATGTCTTTGGAACATGGGAGGAAACCCACACAAACACAGGGAGGACATGCAGACTCTGCACAGAAGGCACTCCAGCCAAGAATCAAACCAGAGAACCTCTTGCTGTGAGGTGACAACATTAATTGCTGCACCATTGCAGCAGTTACTTATGTTACATAAAAAATAAAAGCTGGTAATACTGCAATTCAGAATGGCTGGCAAACCAACAACAGGTTCATAGCTACTAGGCATCTCAGCCAAATGATTCAGAAGTGCAGCACCATCCCCCCTTTAAAATCCACCACAGTATCAGAAATTATCTACATGGTAGAACACACAGCCTTTTGCTCCAACCACAAGCATACTACCTATTGTGCAACTAACACTGCTTTCAAACTGCATAGCACAAACACTGATGGCCATTTGCTAAAGAAAACAGTTGTGCACTGAAAACAAACTTAGCACAAGCAACAGTAAATGTATCTTCCCTTGAAACACACAATTCTTTCAAAATGCACTGAAACTCACCATTCCTTGAAAAATGCACTGAAACTCGTAACTAGTCTAGTAGTAAGTGAGTCAAGCTCTTGTCTTCTGTAACCAAGATACAGGGTTTGAGCCTGAGCAAGTTAATTAATTAACCTGACATCCCTAAGTAGGGCATTTTACATCCCCCCACCAGAATGAACATCCATTTCATTTGAAGGAAAGGAACCCAAGCAACTTTAAATTCTGCATACGTGGAAGAAGGAGAAACACCAGCAGCAGCAACAAAAATATGTGTGCATGTGTTGATGCACATAGAGAAGCAGTGGGACTGTAGATATACATGTGTTGATGCACACACAGATGCAGAGTGTGTTCTTAAAGAAGGACACTGTTTTAAAACAGACATGTAATTGTAATTTTTTTAAGTTAAAAATTAGATGTTGTGGCAGCCCCAGGTCAGCAGGTCCCTCAGCCAGTGAGACCTAGACAATTGCCTAGTTCACCTAGCACTGGATCCAGCTCTGGGAACTTTGTAAGAGATGAAATAGGTATCAGGTACCAGACTTGGATTAATCTTGGAGTTTGATTTGTGAAAGATATTCAGGGAGTTAATAGTGCTTTTATACCCTCAATGAACCTGCAGAAGGGGGAATAATGGTGTGGACTCATGTTTCAGATGGTGGCAAGTTTTTCAATTGAGGGCAAAAATCTTGAGTGCACACATTTAAAAATCAGAGGGGGCACAATGGCTGCAAAGAGTAAGTACACCACTGAAGGCACACCATGACTCTAGGAGGATCAGGTAAGATTGTCCTTCATATATATATATTTTAATGTATTATGGCACAAGGTAATGAAGGCAATGTCTGATAAAAGATAAGAGCTGATTCACTGTACTATAACAGAACAGGAATAGCACTCAGTATTAAGTATTTTTAAGCAAATGTGTGTAATGTAGTTAAATTTACCTTTTTTTAAATGTTAGAATTTATAGCAATATTCTCCTCTGTTCTTTAAGTCTAAGCTGTGTAAGGGGCAGGGGTGTTATTGGAAATGTTGTGTAGATTATGCAAATTACCATCATATGATCTGGAATATGGCTAGGGTTTGGCCTATGTAGGCAAAAATGATTGATGCTATACAGCGAACTTTAAGGAAGTTACTCCCACAAACTCAAGGTGTCTGTTTTTGGTTATTAGTGATTCCAGGCAAGGGCATTTGTTTGTCTAAGATTGCTAAGTGGTGATTGAAAATGGTCATGGCCTCTCTTCTTTCTACTTTGTTCAAAGCACGAAAGTTGCTTCCTCAGGACTGGCAAACTGCTTTTATGAGAAACTTTCAGACATTCAGTGCATCATGCTAGATTGATTTATTATGCCAAGATTGGATGGGATATTTTTAATTATTTCTTTTTTCACATCATAAATTTTGTAGTTTACCACTAATGTGTTTGGTAAGCTGTGGTCAGCTGTTACCCATTAATGTTGCTGATATTCTGTGAAGAGGTATATGGGAATATATTTTAACTTAAACTGGGTTGGATGTGATAATAGTTTAATTGCTGCACTTCCAGGTTTAGTTTATCTCTCTGTGCTTTGTTGGATCTATGTTATTGGTTCAATAAAGGATTAATTTGAATTTTAAAAAGAATGATGGGTATAAAGTAGTCTGGGTAAGGTAGCATTGACTAACAGGGAGAAGTGTCAGTATCAAATGGTAAGGCCAGAGGTTTAGAAGTCATAAAACAGAATGGCATTTGCCAGTGAAGTTATCAGGTAAAATACCTTAGTCAGAGGATGAAAAGGAAGAATTAGAGTATTAAGGTGCAAACAGAATCAAAGATCAGTGTACAGCAAAATGAGTGAAACTGGAAGTACAATCCCTAAAGTATAGTATCAGACAGCAGAACAAAAAGTCCACCTACAAACCTTGAAAATGGAGGGGAGAGCAGATAAAAAACTGTACAGTCAGGGTTGCCAGACATCCCTATTTGAGCGGGACTGTCCCGGGATCAGCAGCCCGATCCTGAGTCCTGCACTGCTGGTTAAAATCCCAGTGAAACAGCCTCTGCTTTGTTTTTTGATTGGCCCGTATGCCAGTATATGAGCCAATCAAAAAAATCTCAAAACGGAGCTACTTCTTTTTAATGCCGAACTGTCTGATGTTCCACATTGAACAGAAGAGGGTCCACTGTGCGATTTTTTGATTGGCTCATATACCGGCATACGGGCCAATCAAAAATTGTCAAACATGGAGCAACTTGTGTTTAATGCAGAACTGCAATGTTCCGCATTAAAGACCTTTTTTTTATTTTTTTGTCTTCACTTAATGTGAAAGACCCTTTTTTTTTGCCTCTACCTGGCCCGTCAGAAATCTGGCAACCCTGTGTACAGTGGAAGAGTTGCAGAGGAAACATGACCTTTATATTTTTTATAAAAACAAATACTATTCTGGCTAAAAAAAAACAAATTTAGCAAGCCCTAAGATTGATTCACTGAATTATTTATTGTATTTTTCTATTGGATCATTATTTTTAAATATTTCATTGGTAATAGTATTTAACTGTTCTGTTGTTGTACTGTTTTAATCCTGATTTTATGGTCTGATGAAGCAGCACACTCCATGACAGTGCTTACCAATTAAACCTCTGGATTTTATTCTGCCATGTTGATTGGTACTTCTAGTTTCTGCTGCATTTTTTATTTTATGTTGCACCAACCTTTAACCATGAGGTTTTCTTTCCTTGCTGAAAAGTGCCAGACTAGAATCAAGCTCAACAGAGTTTTCTTTCCCTGCTGATTCTGCCAAGTCCATTCCCTTGGCTGAAGTTTCACTAGATAGTGGGTAGGGACAGTGGAAATCTTGTTCATCCATTCATGCTTTTTACTAATTAGATGATGAGGCATTTGGCTACCTTAAGAGAGTCATAGTTACTCCCGCCGTTTTCCTGCACTTCATTGAATTTATTCATTTTGACATTCAGAGCACTGGGCAGAAATCACATCATGTCAACACCCTTCTCGGGCCTTCGCAATGCTTTGTTTTAATTAAACAGGCAGATTCCCCTGGTCTACACTAGTTCTAACTAAGTCAGCTGCTAACTGCTAGACAATGCAAGAAGCCGGCCGGGACCATCACCTGCCACAGCTGGGGAGATCCACAGGAAGGGCCCAGTGTGTAGATAGTCAGTGCCGCTGTTCCCCTGGCCCCCGGGGAGTGGGGCATGGTAAGGGGGTGATGCCTCATCCAGCCACAGCATGCACCAATCCCCCTTCACACAGAGCCCGACTGACCCAGTCCTCAGAGCCAATCCTTTTTCCAAAGTTATGGATCTGACTTGCCAACTTCCCTTACCTAGATTATTCTAACATGCAAGAGACTATTCACCTTGGAGACCTGCTGCAGATATGGGAATGGCCCAGTGTGAGACAAGGATTTTCAAGGGTCGGCGAGAGCTCACCTGATGCCACTGGAGCCAAGAAGCTTTCCAGGGCATGGGTCCCTCTCTCGGGCGAACCTATTCCAGAGCACCCTGCCCTTTACAATGAAAAGAGAACTCTCCCAAGGGCCCTCATTGGCTTCTCTGAGATCATTTGCTTCACTGCACTGGACGTCATGAGGTAACTGTCTCTGTCACTGCAGATTTGGGGATCTAAACCCAACTCTCTTTCAATTGGGTAAGGGTGAAGGAGCCCATCGCCCGTCCATTTGGAATGGCACTCACCTATCTCTCAGGACCAACTGACTCACGTTCAACTGCTGTTCACATGGAACCCTTCTCCACTTTGGCCTTCAAATCTCTCGTTTGAATATTTTCTCCTACCACCAAGATCATACTTCATGCCACATTGATTATTCCTTCAAATTCCAGTTGTGAATATCTCAGAAGTCCATAATTCTGCTATACTTGCCCCCAAGATGCCTACACCTTATCACATCTCAATTGCTCCCAATACTTCCCTTCAATCTTCCTTTCTTGCTGATTCTTAAAGTCTATTTCCTTAAGTATTCCTCCTCTGCTATCTCTTGCAGTCAGTACATAATTCATAAATGTATGGATGCCTTCTCTATTTAACAAGTTTCTCATAAAACACAGAACTTGTTTCATTGCTTAAGGAAAATATCCCCTCTGCTCACACAATATACATCTCAACCTCTTAGCACCAGAAATCTGGATAAAGCCTAAAGTAATGGAGGGACAAAAGTTCAAATATAGGGATAGATTTTAGATATTGCTTTCACTAGATGGATTGCAAACTGGCTCAAGGACAGAACCCACATGGTTAGAATTGCTGGAGCCATGTCAGACTCCAAACCAGTTACAAGTGGTGTCCCACAAGGCTCAGTCCTGGGACCTCTCTTGTTCGTTATATATTTCTCGGAGGTACAGGCCAACATGGAAGGACTGTGGCTGCCCAAGTTTGCAGATGACTGCAAACTGGGTGCCATAATCGACTCTCCAGCCGACACAAGCATCCTCCAAAAGGGCCTCATAGAAACAGACAACTGGTGCCAGAGCCATGGCCTCAAGCTAAATGCCAAAAAGTGTATAGTCATCACCTTTGGCAAAAACAAAGTGCCCACAAATTACCACATAGGTGGTAATCCATTAAGTACAGAAGAAGTAATTAGGGACCTGGGGACCCAAGTTGATAACAATCTCTCATTTGACAACCACATGACCAAAGTGGTTAGAAAAACATTTTATATAGCCCACCTAATCATGAAGGGATTCACATCTAGATCAGGGGAGGTCATCGTGCCTCTTTACTCATCCCTCATCAGGCCCATAATTGAGTACAATGCCCCTTTTGGGATGTACCTTATCAGACACCATTAGCAACTGGAAAGACCCCAAAAGTACCTCACAAAGAGGATCAAAGGGCTCAAACAGATGCCATATGCTGCCCGGTTAAAGAAACTCCAGCTCTACTCAGTGGCATACCGCCTGTTCGGAGGTGATCTGTGCCTGACGTATAAAGCCATGTCCAACCCGGAATTAATGGACATGCTGCACCTCAGAAAATCCAAATCCCATCGAGCTACGCACTCGAGAGACTTGAACCTCAGCACTGAAATAAATAGGACATGCTGGAGGGACAGATTCATAACCCAGAGGCTCCCTTCACTCTGGAATAAAATCCCAGTCCAGGTTAGGCAGAGTCCCTCATTGACTCTCTTCAAGATGAATCTTGATGAGTGGATGGGAGATCGTAGGTTTACCCCGGGTATCACTTCTGTGTCACTGTTAGACAGAGGCACAGTATACTAACCTCGAAAAAGGGCATAGCAAAATAAATTTAAAATGGGTGGCGAAAGCCAAACACATTCTGGCTAGGCTTATAAATGCCCTAGGGCAGATAGCCTAGTATGAACCTATGAACCTATGAACCTATAAACTTAGACAGTTGCTAGAAAAACAGGTTTTGTGCCAGCATGCATTTTCCAAATTATATAAAGTATGACAGTGAAATGCCTGTCATTATCTAGTGAATTGAGTCCTCAGTGATTTGCCAGAAAATCACAAACATAAGTTACAGAAAAAAATATGATGTAAAAATCAAGACAGAGAGAGAGAAAGTGAGAGTTATGTCACACAACCCTCATACTGTATAATTTCTAAATCTTAATTTCCTGCAGTTTAACTACATAATAATTTTCCATTCTCCATCACGTTTCCTAACTGAAAAAAAGATATAACATCTGTACTTGCACATCATCATTATATAAGATCAGATCAGGTCCTTTCTGCTCTCTTATATCGTTTTGCAGTGCTAACTTATCCCAGGCCACTCCAGCATTTGTTCTATCTCATATATAATCCTGCATCATATTTCTATCAGACTTAAAAAATCCTCATCAACTCTGCTGGAAATTCCTATAATATATGTAACAGTAAAGACAATACAAAAAATGCTCTGCTGCATTCTCTGGTTCAGTTGCTATCTTCTAAGCTTCCATCTGTAAATATATTTCAGTCTATTTTTAACTTTTCATAGCTGCTATTAAAAAATGTCTTCAATGTATTCACGAATCATATTCCAAAGTAGTTAATACAGATATTGTTCTATAAGTAATCATGCTTCCTTTGTAAGCTTTCTTTTAGAAGATAATTAATTACCACTGGATGAGTTCCTGTTGGTTTATGTTATAACCTGACATGTTACAAATTTATTCGACCTCTCAATATCTCTCTGTCACGTTAAGTCAAATAAATGAGTACGTCACTCAATCCTGTCAAACGATTTTTCTCAACAAGCCTCACTAATAAGCCTCACCTTCTCTTGATGGCACCTTCACACAAGGAAAACAGTCATTAATATACTACGAAAAAAAGAATTAGCCAAGAACAAACCTGCACTGATTGCCATCTATCACATTTGGTGCTAACCTATCTATCCTCTTCATGGGTATCACCATAAGCATCTAATACTCATGATTTAAAACTGATGCTGTAGGATGCTGATCTTTCCCCTCCTTAGCTATCACTGTAATCACAGCTCCTTTCCATGAAGCTGTAATTTGCTTAATCTTTATTACCAGATTAAACAATAATATTAGTTTAGACTGTACCTTTTCTGTCAGTAGGCCATAAAAATCAATCACATCACAGAATGAGATTTTTCCCTGAGCCTGTCCTTCAATACCGTCAATTTCTAAGTATAACAGATATTCTCAAACTACCCTGTTCCTCCCAGTAAATTGCAGTAGCTCTATAGTTGGAAAAATCTCAATATTTCATATTTATTTGTCTTCCATTTTGTTTGAATTTCATATATTCCTTCCAATTTACTGCTTAAAATACTAAGCTATCAGCACTGGATTGCTGTGGGCATTTTCTTCATTCTTATGTTGCACATTTAGAATAAATCTTTGTGTCTCCCAGCTCAAGTCAAATTTATAATGCTTTTTGATAATGCAGAGAATTATAAAAATATTTCTCTCTTAAGGATTGACATAGGAAGCTACACTCATCTAACAGCCCTTCTAGATCCCATCTTGTACTTTCTACTACCAGTGTAACAGAACCATTACATTTTACAATCTACTTTGCGACTCCAATAATTTCTTTTCCAACTTCTTCATTTTTTCTTTATATTTACTAATCATCTGGACCTTGTAACAGCACACTTCCATCTTTAACTTTGTCTTAAGGTGATCCCATTCAGTTACTAATACTTGCCAATTGTGCTAAGTCATAGATAAATTTGTTTTTATTAATTCCTCAAAAAAAATAGAATGAAACATCCAATCCTTCTAAAAACAGGAAGGCACTATCTGATGAGCAACAAATTCCATTATAGCATGGTTTGAAAGTAATATTGGGTGTACCTCAATGTAATTCACTAAATAAACATGCTCAGTCAATTTTAAAAGTCTAGCTAGGGAAGGATGAAGGATGCAGCCACCCCAGTGCAAAGCTTTAGGAGGCATGAATGGCAGATGCCAATCAGTTGGTACAGTTGTGCCAACATTCAGAAATGAATCCAATGCTGCATTTATAGTTAAGGCTGAAGAACTTAAGCGCTTCCTGTGTGTTTATCTCCAGGGGCATGGAGAAGCAGAGGCAATAGTATAAGCATAGATAGAATGGAACACAAAGAGGGGGAGGAGACTGCTGAAAAAGATGAAAATTGGAAAGTAATTTTATGCAATCTGGAGATGTAGTCTATTTAATAAAAAAAGATAATTTTTAGTGCTAGCTCTGGTGGCATAGAGAGAAAAAGCCCTTATTACAGATCAGCAATCTGAGTTTGATAAAGTGGCTTAGCTGCTTGATGGACTGGCAGGGGATGATGGGTGTGCTTATTATAGGGTGAGGGTAGATTGGTGAAGAACACATATAGCCACAATCCCTAGGAAGAGGGGTGGAACTGTGGTGAACAAAGTGGATTACCAAGCCACCAGCTGGTGGTAGCCTTCACTAATGAGTATACAGAAGCATACATTTGCAGGGGAAAGGCATTGTATGTTTTCTTGGCAACTTACGTAGCTTGTACCCCTGCCCAAGGAGTGGAGTTAGGTCCCACAAAATGCCCTCATGACGGCCTATATGATGGCCTTTTTTCACAGTTCTTGATCTTGTATTACATTAGCGTAATTCCCCAGTATGGGGGAATGAATGGGCAATGTCACATTCGAGGACACTTGATTGTCAACAGGTACAGTGACAAACAGCCAATAATGTAGCTATGGCAGGGCAAGAAGGACAGCTGCCCGGGAGCAAATTTTGGGGGTAGGATCAGCTGATCCTGATCTTTCTTATTGTAATAATGGTATGTATGTTATATAGACCATCTTGGAAAACTTTATAATCTTTTACTGAAGTAATTAACAGTATATTTGTTTAACTGCAGTCCATTTCCCACTTCACAGAAAAGTGAGTCCAGTACATAGTCCTGCAGGACACTGTTTGTAAACCCTTCTTGGATAAACAGGCAAGCCTCTACTCTGACTTGCTGCATGTACAGTGCATATAAAAAGTATACACGCCCCTGTTAAAATGCCAGGTTTTTGTGATATAAAAAATGAGACCACAATAAATCATTTCAAAACTTTTCCCACCTTTAATGTGACCTATAACCTGCACTATTCAACTGAAAAACAAACAAATCTTTTAGGGAAAAAAATATAAAAAATAAAAAACTTACAATAAGCTGATTGCATAAGTGTGCACACCCTTAAACTAATACTTTGCTGAAGCATGTTTTGATTTAATTACAACATTCAGCCTTCCTGGTTACACACCTGCCATCAATTAAAGAGACTCTGATTAACCCCCAAAAAAGTTCAGCTGTCCTAGTAGGATTTTCCTGACATTTACTCAGTTGCCTGCTACAGCAAAAGCCATGGTTCGCAGACAGCTTACAAAGTATCAAAGGGATCTCATTGTTGAAAGGTATCAGTCAGGAGAAGGGTACAAAAACATTTCCACAGCATTGGATATACCATGGAATACAGTGAAGACAGTCATCAAAAACTGGAGAAAATATGGGACAACAGTGACTTTGCAAAGAACTGAACATCCCTCCAAAATTGATGAAAAGACAAGACAAAAACTGGTCATTGAGGCTGCCAAGAGACCTACAGCAACACTGAAGGAGCTGCAGGAATTTTTGGCAAGCACTGGTTGTGTACTACATGTGGCAACAATCTCCCATATTCTCCATATGTCTGGACTATGGGGTAGGGTTGCAAGACAGAAGCCTTTTCTTACACAGGAAAACATCCAGGCCTGGCTAAAATCTGCAAAACAATACATCAAGTCTCCCAAAAGCATGTGGGAAAATGTGTTATGGTCTGATGAGACCAAGGTTGAACTTTCTGGCCACAATTCCAAAAGATACGTTTGGCGCAAAAACAACACTTTGCATCACCATAAGAACACCATGCCCATGGTGAAGCACGGTGGTGGCAGTATCATGCTTTGGATTTGCTTTCCTTCAGCTGGAACTGGAACTTTAATCAAGGTGAAGAGAATTATGAACAGCTCCAAATACCGAACAGCTCCAAATACCAGTCACTTTTGGCCCAAAACCTTCAAGCATCTACTAGAAAGCTGAAGATTAAGAGGAATTTCACTTTTCAGCATGACAATGACCCCAAGCATACATCCAAATCAATACAATAATGGATTCACCAGAAGAAAAAGTTTTGGAATGGCCCAGCCAGAGCCCAGACCTAAATCCAATAGAAAATTTGTGGGGTGCCCTGAAGAGGGCTGTGCAGAAGATATGCCCTCGCAATCTGACAGATTTGAAGTGCTTTTGCAAGGAAGAGTGGGGCAAATATTGCCAAGTCAAGATGTGCCATGCTGATAGACTCCTACCCAAGAAGACTGAATGTTGCAATTAAATCTAAAGGTGCTTCAACAAAGTATTAGTTTAAGGGGGTGCACACTTATGCAACCAGCTTATTGTATGTTTTTTTTTTATATTTTTCCCCTAACAGATTTGTTTGTTCTTTTATTGACTTGTCAAGGTTGTAGGTCACATTAAAGGTGGGAAATGTTTTGAAATGATTTATTGTAGTCTCATTTTTTTATATCACAAAACCCTGGCATTTTAACAGGGGTGTGTACACTTTTTATATCCACTGTATTTGCTTAGGTATTATTTCACCCATTGAATTCCATTTGGACTGACAGTTTTTAATAGATCAGCTATTCCTTTATATGTGATAGTCATGAACATTTTATCAAGATAAACAGTATGAATTGTTGACTCTTCATTAAGTGCTGCTGTTGCTTCTTCAAAAATGGCATAATATTCAGAAAAAGCAGACTATCAAACTAGCTCCAATGGAGTATAATGATAAAACCCTGACTATAACTCAGACACCCTGAGTTCAGTTAGCAGCTGGAGTGCCTGACAGAGATGGCAGGGGAAGATAGACACATCCATCGGGGGGTGTGGTAGGCCAGAACTGGCTGTGTACTGACACAGTCTCTCCGAAGAGGGGTGGCAATGCAAATGCCTGGCCTAATGGGGCAAGATTTTGGCTTACCAGGCCACTGCCTGCTGGTAGCCTTCAGCTCAGGTATGCAGAATTGTGCCTTCATGTTTAAGGCATTGTGGGTCTTTGTGCTGACACAGATCATGTCTCCCTACCCAGGGGTAGGGTTAGGTCATTAGAAATAATCTCATTACTGGAATAATGGGAAGGTCATAAGGCACCTTCATGTCTTACCTAAATGATGATGTCTTTGGACAGCTCACGCTCTGATTTTGGATGCTTTTCATACCACTCTCATATAGTCTTCACCTAACATTAGTAACTCTGTAAGCCAACCAATCATCGTACTGTACCCACTTAGGACTGCTAATCTACTGCTCATCCCATCTCTCCAGGAGTTAGGGAAAACTACCCCAACAATGTTGTGCTTTCCATAAGCAACTAAAACCAGGAAAAGACATATTGTAAATCAATTTCTTATCATTCTCAGCTAAAACCAGGCAAAGACATACAGTAAATCGATTTGTTATCCTTCTCAACTATAGTGAGCATCATCTGCTCTCTCAGAGCCTTATTCTACGTCTCTCTGCTTTTACTCTGATAGTAAATCTATCACAGGAATCCTAAACTTAGGAATATCTTCTAAAATGTAATATATTGTAGAGAACGAATGTATCCTATGTTTCGTATAATATTGTTCTCTTGGAGCTTTTCTCCCCGGGACTCCACTGAAAATGGACTTGTAATCCAGTTGGACTCTCCCGGTCAACAAATGTAAAATAAATAAATATGGTCTGAGGTCAGGAAGGGTCAAGAAGAAGAATAAAGAAAGGAGATATGGAGATTGGCCCTAGATGATTGTCACTGTTGAAGTGACACCCTAACCCCATCTGCAAAAATGAAAAAAAAAAGGGTTGTGGATGGATGGAAATGGAACAAGTGGTATGGAGATGGCAAGAGGAAAACGAGATGAGAATTATTATTTAAAAGACAATAAATATGACTGAGATAAAAGAGAGAGATAAGATGGGGACAGTGGCAGGATACAGTGAAAGAAATGTGTCTCAGTATTTATTTCTAGTGAAGTACGATGAACGAGATATGTTTGAGATGAGCAAAAGTGAAATTAAAGAAACTAGCAAAGGCAATGGGTTATAGCTGAATGTGTTACTGAGTAAATCAATTGAACTGTATTCACAGATATTTGATCAAATGGGTGGGGGGGGGGGTCAGAAAATAACCTTTCTTGTTTTCTTGTTCTGTTCTGACTTTATTTTTCCTTTCTCTTTGTTCACAGTTTAAGCAACAATTCACATTTGGTTGCATCTTGTAGTATGTATTTTTTATGGGAAAAAATCAGTAAATAAACTAAAAAGGAAGTGACAAATTAGAGGAGAAGAAGATGAGTACAATGTTGTTACTGGCCCAGTCTGTGACAGTGGAATTAGGGACAATACAAGTCCAGTTGTAGAGAAAGCAGGATGAGTGGCATATGAAGGGTGAAAGGGTGGAAAGGAGCTGACATGAAGACGAAAGGAAAGGAAAGGGAAGGGAAATAAGGGAAAGTGAAGGAAAGGAAAGGAAAGTGAAGGGAAAGAAAGGGAAGGAAAGGAAAGGGAAGGGAAATAAGGGAAAGGGAAGGGAAGGGAAATAAAGGAAAGGAAAGGAAAGGAAAGGAAAGGAAAGGGAAGGGAAGGAAAGGAAAGGGAAGGGAAATAAAGGAAAGGGAAGGAAAGGAAAGGGAAGGGAAGGAAAGGGAAGGAAAGGAAATGGAAGGAAATGAAAGGAATGGAAAGGAAAGGAAGAAGCAGCAGTGGGTAATGATATTAAGGAAAAATTAGAGAGGAAACATTTTGACAAGAAAGTGAACTGGAGAAGTCATTGTGGAATTTTATGGAGATCTGCATAGTTCCAGAGAAGAGGCACATAGAAAAGCAAGTAAGGGATGGAGAAAATTTGGTGGTTTGGAAAAAGATTGATACAGAGGCAAGAGGGCATTATTAGTTAGGAGTACACCAAAAGAGAAATAAACCAGGCTTTAGGGTCAGTAAGGAGTGAGAAAACATCAGATGATATTGAAATAATATGACATCAAATGAGGAGTTAGTAGAGAAGTTAGAAAATGTATTCACAAAGGAGATGAAGGAACAGTACATTTTGATGAGGTCAATAAATGTCAATACATACATACATTCATACATACATAAAAATAAATAAATAAATACATGAGGCTGATCTATGCTTGGTAATAGCCTTGCTGAAGGAAGATTTTGAAAGAGAAGATCCAGGAGACTAGAAGCCATTTTCATTAAAGTACATGAAAAGATCTTAGCTAAGGTGCTGGAAATACAAATGGAAAGCACATTCCTATGACCAATGCAAGAGTGACAAGGAAGATTTAGATTTATAGGGAAGGAACATCAGAAGACAGCTGATGATGACTGGAAAGTTTCATGTAAGAAAGAGAAGGTAGGAAAAGAGAAGGTAGGAAATTAGAAAACAGAAATGGCATTTTAAGCTAAAGAAGACATTTGATTCAATGAAGTTGGAGCTCCTCTTTTATTTATTTATTTAGTTATCTATCTCTCTATGTAGCTATCTATCTATTTATTCACATATTTATTTTTCATCTGTTAACTGGATTAACTGATTGGTTCAAAGAGATATTTTAATAATTTTCTGGGCCACAGATGGCAGCACAAATAATAATAATAATAATATCAACAACGTTTGTGATAAAACACAGTATGGTAAAACGTATCATCATTTAGCAAATACTGATATTATTAGTCATGCACTTTTGTTAGTTTCATTCTAAGCTGGTCAACTGATGCTCAGAGTCATGCAGTTGACAACTGGAGATGGAGGGAGTTAAACTGTATGCCCTTATATGTGTAGGTGTATATTTATCACTCTGGTCTCTTTTTCAGTTGTGTCCATGGCATTGCTTACACAAATATCATGTTTCTGTTCTTTTGTGTGAATGACAGATTCTCTGGTGTATCTCTAACAAGAGGGTTGCTGTATGTCTTGTGCCATTAAGCATGCTGGTTCATTGCTGTTTCTGGAGAATTACTTTGGACCTGAGAACTCTCAGATGTTTGCTTGCATTTTGCACACTGTTTTACTGGCCCACATGATTATGGCCAAAGTGGAGTCACTTTTCTGAGTATAATTCCTTGACAGTCACACAACTCTGAAGTGATAGCTGTTAAAATGTGGACCACTATCAGTCCTCACTCTGTCTCTCTGGTATTTCAGACATATCAAATGTTTTATCAATAGCTGGATTTAAACCTTATATTTGACTCTGTCATCCTTTTAAGAAAAAGCATTGAGCAAAATTAAGCTATTATTTGTAAAAAAAAAAAAAAAACTTAGCGTGTATAAAGCTTCTTTATAACTATCAGTACATTGCCCACCAGAGACCCACCAGAGTTAGACAGCTACTGACCATTTCACTGCCCTATTTCTAATTTTAGTTTAAATGTTTCAGTGGTGGATTAAGCAAGGGTAACCTGTCTATCTATTGCTTCCATCTGTACCCCCCTAAATGAGCTCCCTTACTGGCTGGTATTTGTAACCTACATCAGTATGCTTACATGACACCACTCAGTCTCATTATAATCCTGTGTTACATACCAGTGATTTTATTCTCTTTGTAATGCAATTATCTGTCAAAAAGTAGTCTCTCTTAAAATAACTGCCTGCTGCTTTGCTTTGTGGAAGCCATATTTTAATCGTTGGCCAGCATTGCATTGATAACTTTTAAAATTATTGCTCTTTATTTTTTCAGTTTACTTAGTCATAATATTATAAACAGCATCTTGCATTGTCATCTTTATTTACCACCACACATGGTCACTATATAGTAAAATAGCAAGGCAATAAAATATTGGAGGCCTTTGGTATTAGTTCTGTGCAGTACTGAGGTGAAGGTTAGAGATGTGACTTATGCCTTTTGCACAACCCTTCTATGTCCATCAGTAGCTATTTAAATACACTCTGCTATCAGACAAAGAGTAGTCAAACTGTAACTGTTTTCTGCATTAATGATCAGATGGATGATTAAACCATCCAATGATAACACAATTGCAGGCAGCATTACTGCAGCTGGAATTAATCAGAACTTAAAAGAGGTCTCATCAGAAATACTCAGTCATGATGCCGTAATGTTTTGCATTAAACATCGTGTTACAATCATACATAATAAGAAGTAGTAATGAGATTTGCACTGCACATCTAATGCAATTTTAACAGGTAAACTGAAAACTATATCCTCCGTTTCTGTAGTTATTACCTCTCCATTCAGATAACTGATTGCCAACCTCATATTATTGTTTTAACCATAAAACATTCAAGTTAACAAAATCAAACAAATAAATTGTCACTGTTTATCATTCCATATATAGTTTCGTTTCATGTCTTTGTGCTAAGATGATACTAACAGGCTGCACATATATACTTTCAGTAAGGTATAATCTTTGTATACCCCTTGGTTTATGTGGCTTCCCAAATAATATTTATTAACCTTTCTAAATTAGTCACTAAATGAATAGCTAGCATACTCTCCACCTCTTGTCTTACCATGAGTAATATTAATAGTTAGTTTGCACTCTATAACTCCTAAGTTCCATAAAATAAAAGTGTAATGGCAGTTGTTACTTTTTTGGAAATTGTCAATACTATATCTAACAGGAAATATTTATTTATTTATACACATTGCTTTGGACAGTTTGATTTGCATTTTAACTAAAAGAACTAACCTATATCATGTTTTATCTAACTAAAATATGATGATCACACCTCATTATTTAGGTATGAAAGGACTGAAAATTACTTATAAACCAGAGTTACATGATAGGAAGTCAAAAACTCAACTTTCTAATTCTATGAAGATAGCCACTTTGGCCTGATTCAAGTTTTCACCTTGGAATACAATAGCAATTTAGAATAAGAACTATTTTTTCTCCTTATACATCAACATTTACTCAGCAGACACTGTCACCTCTATTCTATAAGGCTTCCTTTATCTATTCAACCCCAGTCTAACTCAAGAAAGGTTTTCAAGTTCCTAATGCTCACTGGTATAAGTAGTGTGTCACTAAGAACATCTTCAGCGATATAAACTAGATTCTATTGGGGAGCATGCATCTATACCAAGATACTGACATACGCATAGTTCAGCTGTCCAACTTACCCAGACCCCCTCCTTTCATAGGAACATCTTCAGCGATATAAACTAGATTCTATTGGGGAGCATGCATCTATACCAAGATACTGACATACGCATAGTTCAGCTGTCCAACTTACCCAGACCCCCTCCTTTCATAAGAACATCTTCAGCGATATAAACTAGATTCTATTGGGGAGCATGCATCTATACCAAGATACTGAGATACGGATAGTTCAGCTGTCCAACTTACCCAGACCCCCTCCTTTCATAGGAACATCTTCAGCGATATAAACTAGATTCTATTGGAGAGCATACCTCTATACCAAGGTAATGACATACGGATAGTTCAGCTGTCCAACTTACCCAGACCGCCTCCTTTCATAAGAACATCTTCAGTGATATAAGCTAGATTCTATTGGGGAGCATACTTCTATACCAAGGTAATGACATACGGATAGTACAGCTGTCCAACTTACCCAGACCCCCTCCTTTCCTAAACTAAGTTAGGTTATATGTAACCAGCTATCTCATCCTTAGTTTCATTTAATCATTCTTGCAGCTGAGATATCACTTCCTGATTCCAGCCTATGTCCCTCAGACATAATCTTACTCTATCTCATTCTATCAGTTGCTTTGGAGACAACTTCCTGGTACTCCAGTTACACTGTCACCTTGCAACTTTTATTGTTCCCAGATCTGTCCTTCATTCTCTATCTAATCCATTTGTAATGCAATTACAAAATATATCTTGGTATCAAATACTCTCTGAATCAATTACAAACAAAATACAATCTTATTATCTCACAGCTACCTAAAGCATTCAATATCCAGCTGTTAACCAGAACTGCAATAGTGTAGAAGCAAAATTATTAGAATATATTTTGAATGGTCTTTCCTTGTCTAAGGAGGCATTCACCCCAATCCAGGTTCCTCTTTAGTGACGTAATTGGACAATGCTATTTTTCAGTTAAATGACAAAAGAATAGACATTAGACTGACCATAGGTGATGTACCAGTGGATGCGTGATTCCTGCTGTACTTTTGGTATTTGGTCGTTTAAATTGACAGTGCACTAATAAATCAGGTAAATGCTTTCATACACTGTAACAGATAACTGGCTAGGGGTATTGGAGGCGGGTTCAAATTGTTTTATCATGGTGTGGATGGGAGGAGAAATGGCGTAGGGGTTATCCTGAAGGAACAGTATGCTTAGAGTGTTTTGGAGGTGAAAAGACTGTCAGATAGAGTGATGTTTATGAAGCTGGAAATTGATGGTGTAATGATGAATGTTGTTAGTGCATATGCTCCACAAGTTGGGTGTGCGATGGTTGAGAAAGAAAAATTTTGGAGTGAGTTGGATGAAGTGTTGATGATTGTACCCAAGGGTTAGAGAGTGGTGATTAGAGAAGATTTCAATGGGCATGTTGGTGAAGGGAACAGAGGGGATGAGGACGTGATGGGTAGGTATGGTGTTAAACAAAGGAATGCAGAAGGTCAGATGGTAGTGGATTTTGTGAAAAGGAGGGACATGGCTGTGGTGAATACTTATTTTAACAAGAGGGAGGAGCATAGGGTGACATACAAGAGTGGAGGAAGATGCACACAGGTGGATTGTATCTTATGTAGGAGGGCCAGTTTGAAGGAGATTGGAGACTGTAAAGTGGTGACCGGGGAAAGTGTAGTTAGGCAGCATAGGATGGTGGTTTGTAGGATGACACTGGTGATCAAGAAGAGGAGGTGGAGTGTGAGGGCAGCACCAAGGATCAAATGGTGGAAATTGAAAAAGGGTAATTGTGAGGTGGAGTTCAGGGATGAGTTAAGGCAGGCACTGAGTGGCAGACAAGAGTTACCAAATAGCTGGGTAACTACAGCAGAGGTAGTAAGGGAGATGGCTAGAAAGGTGCTTGGTGTGACATCTGGAAAGAGGGACAAGGAGATGTGGTGGTGGAATGAGGAAGTACAGGAGAGTATACAGAGAAAGAGGTTGGAGAAGAAGTGGGATTGCCAGAGAGATGAAGAAAGTAGACAGGACTATAAGGAGAAGAGGTGCATGGCAAAGAGAGAGGTGGCGAAGGCTAAGGATAAGGCGTATGAAGAGTTGTATGAAAGGCTGGACACTAAGGAGGGATAAAAGGACCTGTACCGATTGGCTAGACAGAGGGACCAAGCTAGTAAAGATGTGCAGCAGGTAAGGGTGATAAAGGATAACAAGGGAAACATACTCACAAGCGAGGAGAGTGTGTTGAGCAGATGGAAAGAATACTTTGAGGGGTTGATGAATGAACAGAATGAGAGGGAGAGAAGGTTGGATGATGTGTGGATAGTGAATCATGCAGTGCAGTGGATTAGCAACGAGAAAGTAAGGATAGCTATGAAGAGGATGAAGAATGGAAAGGCTGTTGGTCCAGATGACATACCTGTGGAAGCATGGAGGTGTTTAGGTGAAATGGCAGTAGAGTTTTTAACTAGATTGTTTAATGAAACCTTGAAAAGTGAGAGGATGCCTGAGGAATGGATAAAAAGTGTTTTGGTACCTATTTTTAAGAATAAGGGTGATGTGCAGAGCTGTAGTAACTACAGAGGGATTAAATTGATCAGTCACAGCATGAAGTTATGGGAAAGAGTAGTGGAAGCTAGGTTAAGAAGGGAGGTGATGATTAGTGATCAGCAGTATGGGTTCATGCCAGGAAAGAGCACAACAGGTGCGATGTTTGCTCTGAGAGTGTTGATGAAGTACAGAGAAGGTCAGAAGGAGTTGCATTGTGTCTTTGTGGACTTAGAGAATGCATATGACAGGGTGCCTAGAGAGGAGTTGTGGTGTTGTATGAGGAAGTCGGGAGTGGCAGAGAAGTATGTAAGAGTGGTACAGAATATGTATGAGGGTAGTGTGACAGCGGTGAGGTCTGCAGTAGGAGTGACGGATGCGTTTAAGGTGGAGGTGGGATTACATCAAGGATCAGCTCTGCGCCCTTTCTTATTTGCAATGGTGATGGACAGGCTGACAGACGAGATTAGACAGGAGTCCTTGTGGACTATGATGTTTGCAGATGACATTGTGATCTGTAGTGAGAGTAGGGAACAGGTTGAGGAGACCCTGGAGAGGTGGAAATATGCTCTAGAGAGAAGAGGAATGAAGGTCAGCAGGACTAAGACAGAATGTATGTGTGTGAATGAGAGGGAGGATAGAGGAATGGTGAGGATGCAGGGGATAGAGGTGGCAAAGGTGGATGAGTTTAAATACTTGGGATCAATAGTTCAGAGTAATGGTGAGTGTGGAAGAGAGGTGAAGAAGAGAGTACAGGCAGGATGGAGTGGGTGGAGAAGAGTGTCAGGAGTGAATTGTGACAGACGAGTACCAGTAAGAGTGAAAGGGAAGGTCTACAAGAGGGTAGTGAGACCAGCTATGTTATATGGGTTGGAGACAGTGGCATTGACAAAAAGGCAGGAGTCAGAGCTGGAATGGCAGAGTTAAAGATGTTAAGATTTGCACTGGATATGACGAGGGTGGACAGGATAAGAATAAGTATATTAGAGGGTCAGCCCAGGTTGGAAGATTTGTAGACAAAGCCAGAGAGGTAAGATTATGTTGGTTTGGACATGTGCTGAGGAGGGATGCTGAGTATATTGGGAGAAGGATGCCAAGGATGAAGCTGCTAGGTAACAGGAAAAGAAGAAGGCTTAAGATAATGTTTATGGCCTAATGGTTAAGGTGTTTGCCTTACAAACACAAGGTGCATGGTTTGAGTCACACAAGGGATAATTGGCTAGGCTTAAAATGGCTCACAAGGGCAGTTAGCTTAGTACTAACCTATGAACCTATGAACCTATGGATGTGGTGAGAGAGGACATGCAGGTGATTGGTGTGAGAGTGCAAGATGCAGAGGACAGGAAGAAATGGAAAAAAATGACCCCTAACGGGAGCAGCCGAAAGAAGAAGAACAGATAACTGGATAACATGATCACAATTTCTTTAGCACATCATCCAATATAATTTCCAGAATAATAATTTCACCAGTGCTTGAAATGTACTCCATTACAAAATAAATCCTTTTTTTCATTAGTACTATCTTTCCTTTCATGTATTTTCTGTCAGAATAAATTGCACTTTTTAACTTTTGCAAACTTCTGAGTATTTAATTCTCTCCACAAGACTTTCCTCTGCTGACTGCTGGGAACTGGTTTTCATTATTACATAGTTGGACTGTTTTTTTTTTCCATCTTCTAATAATAACTGATTAATATTACTATCCATACTAGAATAATAACTGGGCATAAATACGTCTTTTAGTGGATCTAGTGTTAGCATTCAAACAGTAAATCAAAATAGATCAATACACAGAATACAATAAATGATAAAACATATATAAATGTATAACATGTATATAGTAAGAAAATAAAACAGAAATATTAGCAAATGAAAATGAAAATAAGCAGTCATTCCCATCTTTGCAGTTTGAGATTTTATTAAAATACAAAAATACAGCATTATTCCTTGTTATAAAATCTGGAAATCTTTACTGTACAAAGATTTACATTGTTGTTCAAAACATATTATTGATCACTGCTGTCTATATTTCGGCAAGGCAAGGTTGTTGATTATTTTAGTAGCACCTTCATTGGTTTACTTTGGAGTTTACCTCAGCTAGGCATGCAAAGTTTAAAGCTAAGCTGGTACTGATGTCTGCATTTGAGATTACATTTCTTATGTGCCACAGTTCTAACATGGAAGAGATTTCATAATCACAGATTAATTCAAGCCCACTTGAGCAATGCATGCATAAGCAACTTCCTCCTATTCGAAATTAATACCATCTCTTACAGCACAGCTTAATTTATGGTCACAGCACTAAAACTGTTCTATCTCCTGTCACTAAATATCCCCACAGCAATCTTAATAATAGATGTATCGTTAGCTCCTTTGATGTGGAGCTGACTTGTCTGTGGGTCACATTGTAACCTACCAGAAGATTCAATATGACCCAAGAGCATCTGATCCACTGTTCAGCTTTGGCTGCAGACAGCACTGATTTCTGCTGTTTAAGGACTCCACCTGGTTTTATAGCCATTGATAGAGCTGTATCCACAGGTCATCAGAGACAAATGTACCAGTGGCAAATGTTGCTATATTCTTGCCATGGCAATGTCTTTAAAAAGGCCACCACAGGGGCATTGAGTTCTTTTTCATGAGCTTTGTAGTTTTGTAATACCTCTGCCATTGTGGAAAGTTTCCCAACTTCATGGTGCTGTGTACCAGAGAGGAAGCAGCTTGTTTCTCTTATACTTGATAAGTGGATTATACAGCCCTTTAATGCTTCATTCTAGGGCAAGTAGAGATATTTTTTTAATGATAATTTTTTGTTTTGATTTCTACCCCCTTCAGATAAGTTCATGCATGGGTGAAGAAGTTAAGTGCATTTTACACTGGAATGCCACATGCATTGGTAGAAGTGGAAATGAGAGGCATGCTGACTACAAATGGCATTTGCTTTGACAAGATTTCTATTTCCTTGTATATTCTGTAAGATGGGAAAGTAAAGACATGCCTTTCTGTTTTCCTGAAGTGTGTAGAATGTAGAGTCCCTTTTTTGAGTGAAGGGGCGGGCTGTGTATATGAAAGCACAAGCCAATGTTGAATGATCATTCATGTAGCTTGTTAAGAGAGTAGCACGAGTATCTATGAGCATCAAATTGAAATGCATTACTGTGGTCAGTATTCCTTCTATTTTCTTTACAATCAAACCTCAGAGATTCACAAAGAAAGATGACTTTCTTTTTGCATAGGGGTGAGGGGACATAGTGCCTATGAAAATGCTATTGGATGAAAATTGATATGACATGTTGGGCAGTGTTTGTGTCTAACAGCTACAAGATACAACTACATTTTAAGGGCTCAGTATATATTCTGAGAGCAAAAAAGATGAAATAAATAAATAACCTTCCATCAAGAATACTGATAAAACTAAAATGTGCTAAAAGAATGTGCAGTACAGTGAGTTTGTTTGTGTCTTTCGTCTTTTCCCGGTTAGGGGTCGCCACAGTGGAACTCTGGTCTGCTAATGATTGGCAGTAGAGTTTTACGTGCTGGCTTGCCAGGCCAAATGCACAACCTTCAATGAAGGAACGCCCATTCACGCATGTCGCCACACAGAAGATGCTCTAACTGAGAATCGAACGGGCAACGTCTAACTGTGAGGCAACAACGCTACCACAGCACCACCACCGAATGCAAACAGATATTGTCCAGATGGTCCAAGGCTTGGGAACCAAGGTTAAAGATGTGTGTAAAACTTGTAGGAAATTTGCAGGGTTTTGATATTATTAGGAGAGATACTTCAAACACTGAAGTGAGTATGTTAGTTTAGACTGATACACAGAAAGTCAGAGCATTGCAGTCCACAGGAGTTCAGTATAGGCACTTGAGACTGAGTGCAGAAGGACTAATTCTAAGTACAGAATTTACAGAGAGTATAATGAATGCAGAAATTTTGAACATTATAATTCAGTGTATTTCAGTTTATCAGCATTGTTTGACACAGTAAGATTTGATTTGGATATTGTTGACATCTACCTCTGTTTTATGGTTCTACTACATAAAAACACCTTCAATAGACTTTTATTCTGAAAAGTACAAGAAGATCCAACACATAAAAATAAAACTGAGATATCTGAAAACTGTTCATCACAGTTCCGGGTGATTAAAAGATAAAGACATTCTTTACAGTTCTTCCAGTAATTGCTAGCATAATACAGCTTTTTAAATTCTTACACTTACTGATTGCTCAGTGCTTCCACCAATTGATACTACAACCTGCAGGAAATGCAAATATTTATTAAACATGAAAGAAAACCACTCACATCAGCCCACTATTGGTAAGCATGCCTCTGCAACACCACATCAATCACAGCACACTACTAGCCCCATAAGATATGCTGAGGCTGTAAAGAAAGATTTGCCAAAGCTTACTATTGTACTTTAAAGAACTCTGCCTCCAGCACACGAAGAACATCTACCCTTCTCAATAGCATATATTATAAATCCACAAAGCTCATCCAAGGGTCACCAAGAAAATGATACCAAGCCTATAAAGCCCACTAAGTCTGGTTCCATGCCAGGCACTGTTTTAGTCATATGACTATGTCATACAGACTCCACAACTCACCAGACTGGACAAGAAAGTAAGCTTATAGTACAGTTTCATATCATTGATATCACAAGGGCCATAAGGTTCCCTTAAATCAGGCAAATATGATTGTAGTATAGTGGTGGTCCATGTGGAAGTGCATACCTTGAGACTCTCCATCCCCAGCCCCAGCAACATGCAGCAAGAAGATGGAACTCACTATGCATGTGTCAGAGGCAGAAATGATACTGGTCCTGAGTTGTATCTTGTTTTCACCAAGAATGTTGCCTAAATACCAAGAGAAAATACTTGACTTTAACAATTGACTGAATACTTAATGTCATTTTTCAGGGGATACAGTATGTTTGAGCCTGGGATGAAATGGTAGATGTGGCTTTCTGTTTCACCAGGGATGGCTAACACCTTTATACCAGGGCTTCTGCTTAAAGGAGAACAACGGGATTCTATTATTAAATGCTCAACATCTCTGTCTTTTTTTCTCCCTATTTACTGTCCCTGCTATGAATAAACAATACAGTATTTAAAATATTTTAAAACTACTATTTATCTCCACTAGAACAGTACCTTACTGTACTGTGATAGTTTCACTTTCAAAAAACTTTTATCCCACCCTGGAGAAGCTTGCCGCAGTCTCCAATTCATTGATGCCATCAAGGCCAATGAATACAGGTAGATTTCTGGCCAATTCCCTTTGCTAACTGACATCACTGTGACTGTCCTAAAACCCCACTGATGCTGTGATGTCACAGCTCCCTGGTCCTTCCCCTACCCATACAGAAAGCAAAGGCTAGAACAGGGAAACAGTACATGAGTCAAGTCTCCTGCTGTGAGCTGTCAATCACAGTAGGTAATAGCTCAACTTACCCTTAGCACTTCACAGATAGGGAAGTTAGGTGTGAAGGGGGATGGAAGATGTGTCAAACTAGTACAATTCAGGCTTTACGAAAGACTGCAGTTTAGCCATTCTAAAAAGAAGCAGCAGTAAAAAGGACTTTGAAAGTCTGTTCTGTGGCATTTGCACTGTTTGTGTTTTAAGTAGTCACTGAACGGCATGAAATGTTACTTAAAACTAAATCAAACAGAAGAAAATTGCCAAGTATATCACCAATAACCCGAACAATGGCAATTGGAAAGAGAGAACCACAGGAACTTGTGATAAAAACCTCTTCAGGTCACCTTTATTCACTAAAACATGATACACACATTAACGCCTTTGAAACATGTTTTAGTTTTTACGCATCTTCTTCAGATGCCAAATTCACACTACTTGTCAGTCATATTATATAAGCACCCAATAAATACTGTGTCCAATAATATCAACTCTCCGATTAAGTCCCATTTAAAACAAATCATCTTATTATATAAAGTAAGTCATCTTGTTGTGTAAGATAACTGTAATTGAAACACATTCTTATTTGTGTAGTTACTGAGGCATATTGTGACTACATCAAATTACCTAACTTGAAACTCCTGGAGATCCAAATCACCCTTAACAAGTCATCAGTTATAGAAGTCCCCAGAATATCTCTAATAGATTATGGGCATCATCTTAGTACTTTCAAGTTATTAAATATGAAACCAAACACCTTCTTGTTAGGGGACTTCAATCATTGAAGTATCTGTACTGCCTTTCATAGATTTGTCATTTGCATGCATTTTTGCATTATTTTAATCACTTTACTTTCCTTCTCTTAGTTAATTATGTCTAATTTTGCTTTCATTAGCAATAATTACCTTTACACCCTTTGATCTTCTATGCCTGTATTTCTGGAATAAAATTGGTTCTGGCATAATCTAACAGTTTGTCCAAAGTAATTTCTGGCTCAGACAGCATAGCTCTCAACCTCTTAGCGCAAAAAATCTGGACAAAGCCAAAAATAAGGACAAATTTTAAATATTGCTTTTATAAACTTAGAACACTGCTAGAATGAAAGGTATTGTGCTACAATGCATTTTCTGAAGGATATGAAGTCTGAAATGCAAATGACTGACATTATTTAGTGAATTCATTTCTTACTGATTTACTCCAAAAATCCAGAAAAATCACAAATTTTATAAGGAATAGAGCAAAAATATGAGGCAAAAATCTGGACATTCTGTGGAAATCTGCACAGTTGAGAGGTATTAGTCAGACAGTATTTCTGTCCTTAACTTCACACAGTTAGCTATATGGCTGAATTATTTGTATATTTAACTTTCTGTTAATGTCACTGAACTCATTATGTCTACCTAGTACCCTCAGACCAGCATAATGTCTATCTATCTATCTATCTATCTATCTATCTATCTATCTATCTATCTATCTATCTATCTATCTGTGTGTGAGTGTGGGTGTGTATGTGTGTGTGTGCGTGTGTATCTGGGTGTGGTGTAGAATCATTGTTTGTTAGTCTATCACTTTTAAATTTCCATATTTCATATTCCATAATCCTTTGGGATCAAAATGGCAATTTAACTTCTCTAACACATAATGGAATCGGACATCTTGTCATCAAGGCTTCGTTTATGGCATATACCTGATATCCTGCCATATAGAATAATAAAATAACTAATCTGTCATCTGTTCTTTTAAGTAGTATGTTACCAATTACTGAAATCTGGCCACTCACATCTTCCTGTACTATGAATGCATGTTTTCGCTTCACAGTCTGGTTCAAATATTGGTAGAGTAGCATCTTTGTGTTATTGTACAGCATTTATTTCTACACACTTCTTATCGATATGATAGACTTTTTACGATTTTATGTAAAAATAATCTTATTTTGGCATTTTTATGGGGTTTTTGTCTTCTGTTCCAGTTCTTCTTACTTTGCGTTTGAAAATGTAATTGAAATCATATAAAATAAAAAAAGTTTACCCAGCAGATCTTTCTAATAAATACAACAAACTAGCTCATTGTCAGTTTCCATACTGTTGTGTCTGCGGAGTTGGAGATGGCACAATGTACTACATTGTACCCACAACACATCTATGAAAAAATGAAAATATATGGAACATATCTTGAGGATATTGCACGGATGAGTTTTTTTTTTTTTTTTGCAGCACACAGACCAAACCAAAACTATAGAGAAGGGCATATTCAACAGTATGAACTCCATTTTACTGGATAAACATCAAATATGTATCTGAAAGCAAACCTACTTAAAGATGCCATTTTGAAATCTTGCTTTTCAGCAGCAGTTTAAATTGTGTAAAGACCAACAAAATCACTTCAATGGGTAATAGGTGTCTAGTTCAAATCATGAATAATTTATGAGCATTCATTTCCTAAATTTGCTTCTTGATTTATCCTTGCTTAATAGTTATCACATGCATTCACTGGAGTGGCTACAGCCAAAGCAATTTTGAACAGAATAGTTTCTCAGAGTTTAAGCAAGTCTCCTCTGAGTATGCATTCAAAAAATAACACTTTATCACCACTGAATCTAATTTTACAAATCATTGTCATTATTGAAGGCAGCTGAGAACATTTCTTCAGTGTTTACTTTGTTTTGACTGTATCGCTCATAGGATCATATGAGTTACAAAACATCGGCACCGTGAGGCCATTTCTACCTTGCCAGTATTGATCCTTATCCCTTACCTTCCTTTTTATGGAGACACAAGCCAGTCATACCCAAGGATGAATTTATGAATAACCAATAATTCAGATCCTTTTTAAAGTCAGATAGTGTGTCACTCTACTTGACTTGGAGTGTATGTTTGTTCCAGAGAAGTGGTAGATGCTGGGTGGCAAACCCATCCCTCCGCCTTGTCTTATTTATTTGTTGGACTAGATTTAGATCTCTGGTTCTGGTATTAATAGGTATGTTTGCTATTTGGATCCTTTGTGGCCTTATTATTAAGGTGCAAATTACACCTAAGCAGTCTATATGATACTGAATACAGAGTTACAGCCACTAGTCTCTCTTGATAGTTCAGGTCTTTTAATCCCTTACTGTTTTTTAGTAAAGATACTCTGAGGCATTTCCAATTGCTTGATATGCTTAGAAAGGTACACCCCAAAGGGGGAGTTGTACTCAATGACAGGCTTAATGAGCAGAGTATAAGGAGCTGAGGACTTCTTTTTTTCTCAGAATTGCGTTTTTATTTTTCAAATACAGTTAAATGAATTCTGTAGTATTTATACATAACATCTTAAATAATATGTACACTATTTACATTAGCTTGGCACTATAACAGATCTTAATGTATACAGTTACATTATAAGTATGTCCAATCCATTATCAGAGTGTCTGATCAATTATTGTATAGTGTCAATCAACGATAAGACTTTTCCACAAGGGTTGTTGATAAATGGCTTTGGATAAATTCTTAGTTCTTTTATTTTAATTTCCAATAATGCTGTGGTCTTCAATAGGCTGTAGAAGTCTTCCAAAGTTGGTATTGTGTTTATATTCCATCTTCTTCTAATACACTTCCTTGAAATTGCAAGTATAGTCCATACTAGACACGTTTGACATATTCAAATGATGACCTTTGTTCACATTTAATAATACAAGAGCTTTATTTAAATAAAATGATTAATTAAATAAAGCTTGTAGAAAGTTATTAATACCATTCCAAAATGGCTTAATTTTAACAAAATCAAAGAAAATGTGGTTTCAATCTGCATTGTGTACTTGCTCACATCTCCAACGTATTCCTTTTATGGAAGAACTAATTTTACTGATTCTGTCTGGAGTTAAGAATGCTCTGTGCAAGCATTTCCATTTAAAAACTTTCCAATATTGTGTAAAGGATATATATTCTATCGATAATAAGATATTTGTTTTAATATCTTCAGTTAACTGTATTGAGTGTCATTTTGTTATATATTTCTGATATGAGGTTTTGGGTGTTGTTTTATAGTTTATCATTATTTTGTAAAATTTTGAAATGCTGTTTCCCATGTCAAAGTCATTATGCATGATTTTATATATGTATTTCATAAATTTAGGTATTTCTTTAAATGAAGAATTGTTAATTATTCTACTTAAATCATGTGAATATGACAGAATACTCTGTAAAGTTAGCCAGTCCTGTTGTGGAATTTTGTATGTTGTTTTTATTACTTGCATATCTAAAACTTTTAGTTCTTTGATACATTGGAGCCAACAAACAAATCCTTTCTGTTCCCAGGAATTAATAATTTCTCTATATATTTTATTTGGAAAGTTCTTTGTGACTATAAATGGTGTCAAAAGATCAAACTAGATTTTTAAATCTATATTTGCATTAATAATTTTCCTAAATGAGTCAATATAATAATTAATCATATGAGTTTTAGTGGGTTTAGTTATGTTATATTGCACACTAATACATAATATGTGCCATGGCAAATTGTTTTTATCTGTTATTTGAAATTTTATTTGTAAATCAAATTAATTTATTGATATTACAGTTAGTAATTATTTTCAATTTGCAGAGTAATTTGGACTTATCCAATCTGAGATTGTTTTAGATATTGATGCTTTTATATGTTTCTATATCAGGAAAGTTTAATCCTCCCTGTTTCCATGGTCTGATATGATGTGTTAAAGCTATTCTTTTTCTTTTGGGAAACCATAAAAATTTTATTAGGCATGAATTTATTTATTTAAGTATGTTCCTTTCTGGTAACAGTTGTATTGCTAAGGCTATATATAGTATCTTGGGCAGTAAAACCATTTTTATTAACTGAAGTCTATCTTTAAATGTTAATATTATTTTGTTCCATTTTTCCACAGAGATTTTAATTGTATTGATGATATTTTTATCTTACCTTACAGAAACAGATGATTGGTGCCAGAGCCATGGGCTCAAGCTCAATGCCAAGAAATGTATAGTTATCCCCTTTGGGAAAAAACATGTACCCGTGAATTACCATATAGGTGGCAGTAAACTAAACACCAAAAGTGTAATAAGAAACTTAGGGACACAGGTGGACAGTGGTCTCATCTTCGATAACCAATATTGTGTAAGTCAGGAAATCCTTCTATGTGGCACACCTCATCACTAAGGGCTTTTCATCCAGAAAAAAGGAGGTCATTGTCCCACTGTACTCATCCCTCATTAGACCCATTCTAGAATACAATTCCCTGTTTGGTATGTACCTCTCAAGACATCTGCAACAACTGGAAAGGCCGCAGAAATACCTCACTAAAAGAATCACAGGCTTAAAGCAGATGCCCTATGCTGACTGCCTTAAAAAACTCCAGCTATACTCTGTCGCATATCGTCTACTCAGAGGCAATCTCTGCTTAACATACAAGGCCATGTCAAACCCAGAGCTGTTGGACATGCTACACTTAAAGAAATCCCAATCCCTCAGAGCCACACGTTCCAGGGATCTAAACCTTGTCATCACAGTAAACAAAACATTCTGGAGGGATAGGTTCCTGACCCAGAGACTCCCCAGACTCTGGAATAGATTGCCCATACATGTCAAGCAGAGTGCCTCTTTGGCCCTCTTCAAAAGGAACCTTGACGATTGGATGGGAGAAAGGAAATTCACCCTGGGGATCACGTCAGCTGCCCTGCTAGACAGGGGTCCAGGGAAGTAAATAGTGTGGGAAGAAATAGCCAGGGAATTGTTATGGCTAGGCTTGTATAGGCCCTAGGGCTGATAGCCTTTTACCAACCTATGCACCTATGAACCTATTATAGTTTTTTGAGACTAATTCATTATTATCCTTGCATAACTCAATTCCTAGATATTTTAAGGTAGATTATTGTTTCCCTATGATGTGATACCCCTTAGTCTGCAGTTCTTTTTTTTATTTAAAAGTAAAACTTTTGATTTTGATTTATTGAAATGGAGTCCTGAAGTCATGTGAAATTTGTCAATTAATATATTTAATTATTCTAATGTCTCTTTGTATTAGATAATGTTAGTAATATGTCATCAGCAAATAGCATTACTTTAGAATTGTATTATTCATAAACATCTATTGCTGAGGACTTCTTTTGATCTAAAGGAAATGCCTTCTGCTATGAGCTGTGCAAGATATAAACATTTTCTATCCACTATTGTAAAATGATAGTCAAATGAAAGAGAGCTATCAACCCAGGTACCTAGGTCTCTCACTACCTTATCAATCTAAAGTGGTATGTTTTATATACTATGAACTGGAGTTGGGGGTTATTTAATGAATTCAACAATATTGCACTTTTTATTGTTGAGTTGAGCCCATTTGTTTAAATACACCAGCTATTGACAAGTGTAAGCTTTTGTTAGAGTACGTGTATGGTAAAGTGGGATTTGACAGTGACTCCCAGCCTACAATCATTCATAATCCTTGTTAAGCAGAGATCCTTGTTTAATATATGGAGATCCAAGAACTAGATAATGAATAGTAGAAGTCCCATCAAAGATCCTTGAGGGACTCCAATGGTTACCTTCATGTCCTTGGCAATCTGACTACATATATACAAGTCACTTTGCAATTCTTCAGCGTGTTTATTACATTTACATGTGGTATGGCATTGGATATCTTGGTGAGGTCAAGGTATGCTATATGGGGAGCTTGTCTGCAGTATATGGCCTGAATGACCCTATCAAAGAAGTTCACTAGATGTACCAGACAATATCTGGGTGCTGAGTCTGATAATTTGGGGCCAGAATTTTTAGGGACCTACTTGGTTAGCAGTAAGGCAGATAGGACCTTGCTTTATGTTCTATACCACCTATCCTTAGTCCTTCTAACTCCATTTCTTCCACTTCCAGATCTATTCTTTTTTTCTGCTTGCCTGATCCCCTTTTCACAATGCACTTATCATACTATTACTCTTCTAGCCTCTCTGTCTCAGCAGACTTTCTCTTCATATGCTGTTCGCCCAGTCTGCACTCCCTGGCTTTCTCCTAGCTGCTTGCTTCCTCCTCTGTCAGCCATTAGCTAATTTCCCTTGGGTGTACCTTTCTTCAACTGTTTCATATTCATAGGTAAGTATTAGACTTGCTGCCTTTGTAAGCCATTTTAAGCCTAACCATTTTTTTTTCAAAGGTGAGAATCAAACCCTGTATTTTGTGTCTGTGAGGTAAAGATCTTAACCATTATACCAGCTCCTCAACCCTATATTTTCTACTCACATCTGTATTCTCAATGGTTCAGCTATTTTGCTATCTTCCCTGACAATATCTTCTCAGCTGCCATTGCCCCACTGCTGTTCTTGCATTCTACTAACAGCTATTTGTGCTTCACTGATTATTTCCTTCATCTATGTTACCTACACCTTCATCAACCTCGTCTTCTGGTAAGAAATTTACTCATCTGTTCTTGAAACAAGCTCCTTGGCATATCCACCATTCCATACCTGGAATGATTGGCCTATCAAAGGGCCTCTCATTTACGCAGTTCTGCATTTCTTACTTGCTTCACTTGTTCACCACCAGTATGCAGGCCAAGTTACACTTGACAGTATTTACTCAACCTTTGCCTTGTGTTTTGTCTCTCCAGTGTTAGTTTTGTTCCTGCTCTCTGATCCCAGTTTTTAAGGCTTAATTGCATGCAATAATAACAAGGTTACTGAACCAAATACCTGCTTGTGAAGGGAGTCAACCTTCTGCTCTTATCCTTGTGAGGTTCACTAGATATTACTGACTATGACACCAGTGCCTTTGACGAACTTTACCCTATATTCTGATCCTTAATTGTAAATGTTTGTACTCTTCTATTTTACCTGTTCTCATAGTCCATCTTTCCTCTTCTCCTCACAATGCTGATTCCTCCCAGTAGTGTTTTCTTTAATTTTCTAATACTTCTTACAATCTGGTGATATATACTTTAGATGAGGTAGAGCCAGATAGTCCATTCTAATAGCATCTAAATAAAATGGTCCTCTGGCTTTGTATGATGCATACGCTTCAAATGTGCACATCATCAATATCTAACTTGCTCTTTCAAAGCAGTAATATAAGTATATATCTATCTATATAGATATAGGTATATATATGTAGATACACCTATATCTATAGCTATATCTATCTATAGATATATATATATAGATATATATATATATATATATATATATATATCAAGAGAGAGAGAGAGAGATTTTTTGAATTAACAAACCTTCTGAGTTTACAAAACTGAAAATATTAAGAGGATATGGCAAACTACTATTTTTTGGTTTATATTTTAATATTGTACATTAAAGTATTTAGAAATGAATAATAAATACTTTAAACCACTGTGACAGTGCACTATAAATAGCGTGCAACAAAATGTGCAAAAATTTGATCCTTTAATGTGCTTATTCTGAAATTAACAATAAATGAACACAATAATCATGAAGCTCCAATTCAAGGTTACTAAACTGCTTTATTAACTAAACACAGTGCAATAATAAAGAACTTATACTGTCAACATTAGTAATGTAAACTATTAATATCAGAAACAACAGCCACACTTATATATAATTTGGAGAACAGCTTTCATACATTTCCTTACCAATAACCAATACTATAATGAAAATGATTAATTCAAATAAAGACATTTAGTCTAAGAGGCATGGATTCAAAAACATGCACACACACACGCACACACACACACACACACACACACACACACACACACACACACACACACACACACACACACACACACACACACACACACACACATAGTCACACACACAAACACAAAAAACAGACAAAATGACACATCTCTGCGATATTAAAATGCAAAAGCCATTGCTAAATGGACACAAAGACAGATAGTTAGATTATAGGTTCATAGGTTGCTTAGCAGTTAACTATCTTTATTAATAAATGTAATGTCAAATACTGTAACTTTATATTAGCTGATGATGTAGCTCTATAACAAGAACAGGTCTCACCGCTTGCCTTCACTCATTCAGCTTTCAGTCCAATTAAGCTTAACTCACAGATCAATTACTCCATCTCAACTTCTCTTTCCAGATTTCTTGCTATTAGAAACATTGCATTGCCAGAAATAAGTCTAAGATTTCATTAAATATGAAATATTACCCATATAATCAGCACATGTATGCATGCATGCGCATTTACATACAAAACTAAGGCACAGAATCAAAATATTCTGTAATGGTAGAAAGTATCACGTGTTACAAACCCCGTCTCTCATAATAAGCTTCAGTGAGACCTCACAGCAACAGCAAAGCCTAGAACTCCATCATTTGTACTAGTTTCCCATTATATCTTTTTCTCTTTCTTTTGTCAGAGCATCTCACATATAAGTCATTACTCCTAAATCTGTCACATTTTTGTATTCCAGAATAGCAAAAACAACTTGACTTAATCTTCTGTATATATTTAATTTTAGTACAAGTGTATAACAATTCTAGGTTGTTCATGATAAATGACTTCAGTTGATACACATGACATGTACTACAAGGGATTCAAGTTCCAGATTTATAGAAAAAAGTAACCGTTTGTGTGTATACTGTGAATAGTAGTGGAAAATGAAATGCTTTATTATGGAGAATTACTCCTGACAAACTTTAACATCAGTTGCACACAGTGCATAAATGTGGAATTGGAATTATTAGCTTTCTGTCAATATTTTAGAAATGACGTATGCTGGTCTTTTAGAGTTAGCAGCTGACCTTGTCATCAGCTTACTCAGTTTATTAATCACCTAACTAATCATTCTCAAACACTGTGATAAATCTGTCCTTTTTTAGAGGTGCCCATTTATTTGATTACTCATGCCTTATTTAACATTGACTTATAGGTGCCCATTTATCTGACTATTCATGCCTTATTAAACACTGACTTATTTTCATAGAATTTTAAGTGGTGTCTCATATATCTGTCCCTACCTACCAGGGTGGCCTAATGGTTAAGGTGTTTGCCTTAAAAACACAAGGTACAGGGTTTGAAGCTCACAGGGGATAACTGGCTAGGCTTAAAATGGCTTGCAAGGGCAGTTAGCCTAGTACTAACCTATGAACCTAATTGTACTGCTTTGGGTACACCTCACTTCTGTGTTCAAAGTAGTGTGAGTTGTAGTTCAACACTGTTCAAGTTCTGCTATATTGCCTTTTTTTATTCTTGGTCATGTCTTGGAAGTGTGCTGTGTAAATATAAGGAAAATGTTTTAAAGAAACAAGTGAACATTACAGTAATGTTCTGTCTGTTTAATAGACCATTGATTAAATGCTAAATCCTAAGGACCAGGAGGCTGATGAATCCCTTTACTTCCTGAAGTCTTCTGTGGTAGGAAACAACTTGCTTCCTAAGAGTTGAACTCAAAAATCTTTTACTGAAAAACAAACCTCACGTGATTTGCAATGTCTCATAAATGCTGTGTGTGTGTGTGTGTGTGTGTGTGTGTGTGTGTGTGTGTGTGTATATATTTATGGGATCTGTACAGATGCTTGACTTCATCTTTCACTGAATCCCAAACTGGTGAGCATACTTGCGCGAAAGTGCTTTTCACCGAAGCAGCACTTTTGCGTAAGTATGCTTGTTGTTCCGGTTATACTACGGTGCGGTAAGGGAAAATTCCCTTTTCCCCATTGTAGTGTGACCTCGAAGTGAAAATATTAAAGTGGGGTGTGTGTGGGGAGTGCAGCTCCCCACATCGGGGGATGCAGGGGGCTTGCCCCCCTGCATTCAAGTAGATTTTGTGTTTTTTTTAACATACTTTAACAAAAGCACTTTTTTCGATGAAAGCGCTAAAGTGTGTTCGGTGGTTTTGGATTCGGACTTTTGATCTTTCGATCAAAAGTCCTAGATCCATATATATATATATATATATATATATATATATATATATATATATATAGATATATATAGATATATATATCTACACACACACACACACACACACACACACACACACACACACACACACACACACACACACACACACACTACAAAAGTTCTTTGTACTGGTGATAATATAAAAGGTCTGTATGATTATACTGATGAAAAGAAATGGCAGTTTATTTTTCAAAAAATTCTATTGTTATGGTCACAAAAGTACTATATCCTAGTAAGTGTGCAAGACAGGCCTAAGGTATCATAAGAAGAACTGTTCATGTGCTCGAGAGCTTTGCAGTGATGTATGCCAATCATGGGTAGCACACTGCTGTTTTGTGATAATGCATGTAATGTTTTCACAATATTCAAAGCAAGAATATTAATCTAAAACCAGACATGTTAGATGCCAAGTGCCACTGACAAAATTCTGTATATGATGGCATCGTTTGTTTACCAGTAGGTCATGCAGCTTTTACAACATTAAGGGAGACAGGAAAATATTGCTTATATTTATAACTATTTCATCAATCAGGCATATCTGAGAATGTCTTCATATTGCACACCATGTTGAAAGGTAATTTTTTACTAACAACCACTTCTTGCATAATTTTCCCCAGTATGACAATATACCATTATTAATGTAAATATAGAAAATGTACCATACTTTTAGTAACCTTTTTTGCATATGCTACTTAATTACTCCAGCCCTGTATATTATATACTGTACATTTCAGTGTGCATGGTTAGCAAACCAAAACAGTGTTTGTGAAAACAAAAACTAGAGATCTTACCAGTTTCTACCTGCTGCAAGTCTTGGGATTATTCATTCATAAAAAAATCTTTTTTTTTGTGCCAATAGTCAAAAATCTCTTCTAAGCAAGACTTCTTCTATCTAAAAGACAAATGTCTCTTGTAGATAATGCTTCCTCTGTACTCTTTGAGCAATGTCTCTTTCAAGCAATTCTCTCTGTCTTTCCTTGTAGCATATGGATATTCTTTATATATTGAGAAGCAAATTTTATTTATACAAATATTTCCTCATGTTCTAAAAAGCAAACCTTTTCTACACAAATATTACTTCTGTACTAGGAGTCAAGCTTTCCTGATTAATAGGGCTACAACTTTCTTTTTTAGTCAACTCCCAGCAGGTGCTTCAGAAAACTAGCATGTCCATTGTGCTTTGTCCTAGTGGCATCCATTCATATAGCAAATCACATCAGAAAAGCATAGCACTTTACACAAAAATGGTATATATGTCCTTAGACCTAAACTGGAAATAACATTTTCATATCAAATTAATAAACTAGTTGGAAAATAAAGCTGTCTCCTTAGTTAATATCATTATGCTACATCATCTGTATTTCCTCTGCTGAGGATGGACCCTTCACATTTCCAGCACTTTCTCGGTGGGCAAACTGTAATTTTACCTTTATTATCAACTACAGATCAGTTAAATGGTTTGATAGGAAAATAAAAAACATGTGTTCCCCAATATTTACTTTCTATCTGTCTCTCATTTGTATGTAAGGTAAACCTTGACAGGTTGCACAACTCTTAGATTTACAGCCACTCACTGCACTTGTGTTCTTCAAGTATCATTGTAACATTATCTTTGCTATTAGACTTAAAGGAGACATTATTATGGTTAATGAATTATATTACCACTGACATTTTCAGGCTGCTGAATTTTCTAAAACACTGCTTCCTTACATGGGACAGAGAATCATTTATAAAGTTATTTAAACAAGATAATTGTTCTCTGACACCTGGCTACTAATAGAGCAGATGTTTACAGAAACATAGCTAACCAAGGATTTGCTCATTTACAATTGGAATACATATAAGCCTTTTACAATGAAAATAAGAAAGCATTCACTCTCACTTTACTTAAATGTCTCATGTCCATCTCATCTGCAAAATTAGAGCATTCCCTGCTATTAACATCCATAGATTATCTCCCTAAATCTAAAATATTTCTGTCATTTTAGACCATTACCTTGTTTTCCTGCTGTAATATCCACATATATTTGCATACTGAGACAGTGGATCCTTAGATTACCACACCTCCTCCAAGCATGCACTCTGTCAGGAGAAGTCCTTCTCACGTATGTCAACAACAAAATGCCATCTCATCTAATGAGCTTTAGAAATAACAATTCTGAATCATTATGCCCAGCAAATGACCAAGGTGAACCTACCTCTTGCTCTCTCTCTCTGCTGGACCATCCTCAACTCTTTATTTCCTAAAAGGGTATAGGCATCAGGAAAGTAGAGTTCCTTTATATCCTGTAAGAGTATATCTATGTTAACAGGAGATCTCTCTGTACTCATGGTAAGTATACTCTTTGACCTTTTTAAAGTCTATTTTCTGAAGTCCTCAAAAAACTACATACCTAAACCTAAGGCAAAAAGGTAGTATCTACAATCTGACATTACATATGAAGTATGCATAGTGAAATGGTCAATACTGGATGCACAGAGCTGGCATTACTAAGGAGTGCAGAACGTTTTCCATGCTTTTTTATTTTGTTTTATGTGAAAATGGAGTGTGATACTGTCATGATGAGTGAAGTATATGTGAGCAGTAGGTGATACTTAAAAATTACATTTGGGTAGCTGAAGACATACTGAGGCATACATGTTTGGTAAAATAGTTATGAATATCCACAATATGTTCATGTTTGCATTAGAGTCATGAGTTGTGTGACATACAGATAAACAAGTGGTGCCTTCCTATATACAACATTAAGGTGCACAATTTTACATCTAATACTTATCATCTAACATACAGGGCCAAGTAGATTAATAATATAGTTTTGAAATATTGTTAAACTATTATATGCATAATTTGTATCAATTGTTTAATAATTATAAAAAATAGCAGTGTGCTACCTATTGCAGTCATACATCAATGGTAATCAGTCAAACCGATGAACACTGATACTGTGGGTCAGTCATGCATGGTTACAGAGATATATAATCCTTTGTTTGATCATAACATGAGTAACATCTGGCAAATAAAATACAAATTTCTTTATTAAATCTGCAATATAAAATCAACCTCACCAGACAGACCTTTGATACTAATTTTACTAAGTAGTCCATTGTCTAACAGAAAGCTTTTGTTATGTAATTTTGTAATTGCATCATTTATGAAATATTGTAGACCATTTGTGGTATGTTTTCAACAGAAGATGTTGGAGAAAACCTCTCAGGAAGCAAAGGTTTTCTTGGCTTAGAAAGCCCTACCCTACCCCTGTTCCCACCCACACCCTCTTTCATTTTCTTTATAGATCCATAACCACTCCCACTTCACACCCTCTCACTCATTAACCAATCCCATAACCTCTTCCCTATTTCCATTCCAATTAGTCCTACACCCTTACATAACTGCATTATCTCACTATGTATTCCTCTACTCTACAATCTCTCTATCTCCTTCCATTAATTGTCACTCTTCCTCTACTCTCAAACCTTACAGCATTAAACCCTGATGCTCCCCCCACATATCTTAACTATACAACTCCACAAACAGACTCTAATGCTGTCTCTTACTCTAGTATCAGCCCTAGCATCTACAACTCTTCTCCTTTTGTCTTTAGAAAACATACACTACTCCATTCTAATTATCCCCATTACTATAAAATAAACTATCCAGAATATTTCCTTCCCTGGTCTCTCTATCTGAACTACTAGACCCAACCCATAATTTGTTATCCTTTAACTCTTCCCTATTACTCTTACTCTCTGGTGATATTCACCCCAACCCAAGGACACAAACTACACTTTTATCTCCACAATGCCACACCCCTAAATCCTCTAATCATCTCCATTTAACCACTTTAAACTTTCAAAGTATCTGTAACAAAACCTCTGAGTTCCATGCCTGGCTTACCCAAAACAGAACTCAAATCCTAGCTGCTACTGAGACCTGGTTAAAACCTTCAATACAGGACTCAGAATTTCTGTCTCCTGAATTCAATGTAATTAGAGTAAACAGACAAAATAAAAGAGGGGCTGGCATTGCCCTTATTTATCCCAAGAATCTCAACATTTCCCGATTCACTAACCCCATTCCTCAATTCCAAAACTCCGATATCCTAATCTCCTTCCTAAACATCAACAGCTCTAAAAAACTCTGTATAAAATTCATATATATTCCCCCAGGAAACAATATCCCCATTTTAGAAGATATACTATCTTGGATCTCCTCTACTATAAAAAACAAAAATATTATCTTAGGTGACATGAACATTGATTGGGCCTCAGCTTCCTTCATTCAATCCCCCTCTGGTATAAATTTATTCCATTTTACACAACTAATTAACACTAACACCAATTTCAACAAAAGGTCGATTCTAGACTGGATCTTGGTCTCAGATGCCTCCAAATACCCTACATATGGCACTCTGTCAAACTCCCTTAGTGACCATCTCCCAGCCTTTGCTATTCAAAACCAAGACCTTTAACAGCATTCTAAGTAGCCACAACTGGAACTGTCTCAAAACTCTCCCTCTAGATGATAACCTCCTTTACTTCAACAGCTCCTTTCTAAACACCCTTCACAGTTTAGCTCCTACTAGACCCAAGAGAATTAATTCTAACCATATCTCATGGCTATCTAAATCCACCAAAGAAATTATGAAAAACAGGGACAAGACCTGGAAATGCTGGCTCAAATCCAAAAATTCTCCCAATCTCATCCATTATAAACAACTTTGAAACCAAGCCAGAAGAATTATCTGCAAAGACAAGCAGCAGTACTTCTGGAACCTACAAACAAATAGGAAAACTAACCCAAAACTTTTCTGGTCTTCCATTAATAATCTACTCCACCCAGGCACCGAATCTAATCCATGTCCATACCCTAACCTGACCCCTGACCTTATTGACTCTAAATTCAACTCCTACTTAATTGATAGTATAACCAACCTTACTTCCTCCTTCTCCACAGCTCTACCATCCATCCCCCTCCCCACATCCAACCCCTCTCCACCACTACACACTCTCTCCAACCCTCATACCCCAACCCAAAAATCTATCAAGGAACCCCATAATCTAGAATTCAGTCTCTCCCCCATATCTATATCCTACCAAAAAAAACTCCTTCAGAATCTAAAGCCATGTTCTAATTCTGCCTATAATATTCCTGCCAAATTTCTTAAAATAGCCACCGACTCAGTAGCTTATCCTATAAGCATCCTCATTATGTCCCTGACCTTTGGAAAAAATCAATAATCCTCCCTCTACATAAAGGTGGCCTATCCTTTGATATCTCATATTTTTGACCCCATTGCTATTCTGTCTCCTATATAAAAAATACTAGAAAAATGCATCCAAAACAACTTATCCATTACCTTCTAAACACTAACATCCTCTCTCCTACCCAACATGGTTTTTGTACAACTACTGCTCTGATCTCCTTCCTAGATATTATCAATAAAGCCCGTGACTCAGGCCGTATAGTATCAGCTCTCTTTTTGGATCTTTCCAAAGCATTTGATACTATCTCCCACACCATTCTCCTGACACAACTCTCATCCATAGGACTTGCCTCACAATCACTGAATTGGTTCACGAGCTATCTCTCTGACAGGTAACACTCTGTCAAATGGGATAACTCGATTTCTCCCACCCTTCACAACCCTATAGGCATCCCACATAGCTCAATTTCAGGATATATTCTGTTTAATATTTTCAAAAATAATCTCCACAAAGATATTCCAAACTCCTCCTTAGTCCAGTATGCAGAAGATTCAACTATATTCTGCTCTGCTCCCAACCAAAATTCTCTAAAACAAATTACCCAAACAGCATTTTCTATAGTAGAATCCTGGCGCCACAAAAACCACTTTTCTCTTAATGCCAAAAAAACTAAACTTATGCTGTTCACCCCAAAAGGAATACTATTCTCAACAAAGAAGGTTTTAATATAATGACTCTAAATTATACTAAAATTGAATTAGTAATCAACACCAAATTACTAGGTGTCATGATAGACGATAACCTAAAATTCGACCTGCACATCCAATCCAACATCAATAAAACAAACAAAAAACTAGGGCTACTGTACAGGCACAACAAGTTTCTCTCTTACCAACTAAACAAGCTCTTGCCCTCACCTACCTTCTACCATCTCTAACCTATGGTGCACCATTGTTAACTAACCTGCAGTCTTCCCTAAGTCTTCCCTAAAACTAAAGCTAGATTCCTGTTACAATAAGATTGCCAAATTTGGTACAGTTAGTCGCCACTCTTCCCATCATTGATTTGCCCTAAGAAAACTACAATGGCTAGACTTCCCTCACCACTTATTACTTATTCAGCTAAACACCTCACATAAACTCATCTGTAAACCATCATATTGTCCTGCTCTCAGTTCCCTACTTGCCCTCTACTCCCCACATTGGCCCCTTCGATCTGACCACCAACACTTACTCCAAATCCTTAAACCAAATCTACCTGCAGGTAAACTCCTATACTCCTGGACCATTGCCAGACTATGGAATAACCTCTCTTCAACTATACGTAGTGAACTACACCCCTCAAACTTCAAAACTGCCCTTCATAATCATCTCCTTTCTAACTGGATATGTAACTGCACTAATGCTTCGGGTCTATATTAAATCACTGAATGCTTAAAAAGCGAATACTAATTTATCAACCCTTTAAAACTGAAAGCTTGAAATTCCGAACACACGGAACAGTGATTTTTTTTCTCAGGGAAAAATTTGCTGCTCCACAAAACAAAAAGAAACAAAAAAATTCAAAACACTAAATAAAGTGGGGGGGCTTCACTCCCCACACCCACCCTACTTAAATATACCAACTCTGAGATCGCACCAAAGTGGAGGAAATGGCCAAGTCCCAAAAACAGCCCAGCAATTTTTTCCCTGGGGAAAAAAATCGTTGTTCCGTGTCTTTGGGATTTCAAACTTTCGCTGTTAAAGGGTCGATAAATCAGTGTTTGCTATTTTAAGCATTCACTGATTTAATATAGACCCAATGCTTCTACCTTTTCCTATGATACAGTTACCTGACTTCCCTCTGTATAAATCTCAGCCTGGCTTCCAAGCCTCACAATCTACCTAATCACCCTGTATTGTATCTTCACTATCTAACATCCTTAACCATTCTATCTTTTACACTATTTGTTGTATCTGTATTACCAGCTTCCCTCCTGCTACTAACCTTATATGCCTTGTCACTACTCTAAAGTGTATCTGTAAATCTGTATTCTCTCTGCCCTTATTTCTATATTCCCACAATTTATTTACTAAAGGCACAGATCCTGTATCACTTATCTATTGCACTTTGGTATATCTTACTCATTCTTAATTTCCTCTCATGGTTACTTTGGATTTCTATTAATTTTTGTGGATTATATTCATTATACCTTGTAAATATGTATGAAAATTCTTGTGATGTCTCTTTTACTTTTTGCTGCTTATATTTCACATTTTATTGTTATACTAATATGTTATATTGCTATATTATATTGTTATTCTGTTTTTCTTTGTATTGGAGTTTTCTCCCCCAGCCTCCACTGAAAATGTGCTCTTCAAGGCCCAGTGGACTTTCCTGGTAACAAATGTCAATAAATAAATTAATAAATACATTTAGTATGCAAAAGGATTAATTTAATCTTGATTAGGAATGAATGAGTTAAAGTACATTACTTACTGATGCAGCTGGTATCATAATATTACTATTCGGCTATAATAAATTCACAGATGTTAGAGGTATCAGATGACTAATATGAGCATCAACATTTCATTCTACTATATATGCAAAGAACCATCACTTTTCACTGTCATAGCTTGAACCATGGCTGAAAAAGATACAGCTGTAGTCTGGTCAGCTTAACAGGTTAACATACAAACATACATGTGGTCATAAAACATTCATTAGATTTTGGATGACAGCAATTAGAAAATAACTGTGCATTCCTCCTTAAACATTATAGGGTTATACAGTATTGCAAAAGAGAGCAATTCATCAACACTATGTTTGCTCTGAGAGTGTTGATGGAGAAATCTACAGAAGGTCAGAAGGAGTTGCATTGCATCTTTGTGGACTTAGAGAAAGCATATAACAGGATGCCTAGAGAGGAGTTGTGGTATTGTATGAGGAAGTCGGGAGTGTCAGAGAAGTATGTAAGAGTGGTACAGGATATGTACGAGTGTAGTGTGACAGTATTGAGGTCTGCAGTAGGAGTGACGGATGCATTTAAGGTGGAGGTGGGATTACATCAAGGATCAGCTCTGAGCCCTTTCTTATTTGCAATGGTGACAGACAGGTTAACAAATGAGATCAGACAGAAGACCCCATGGACTATGATGTTTGCAGATGACATTGTAATCTGTAATGAGAGTAGGCACCAGGTTGAGGAGACCCTGGAGAGGTGGAGATATGCTCTTGAGAGGAGAGGAATGAAGGTCAGCAGGACTAAGACAGAATATGAGTGTGTGTGAATGAGAGGGAGGATAGAGGAAAGGTGAGGATGCAGGAAGTAGACTTGGTGAAGGTGGATGAGTTTAAGTACTTGGAATCAGCAGTTCAGAGTAATGGTGAGTGTGGAAGGGAGGTGAAGAAGAGAGTACAGGCAGGATGGAGTGGGTGGAGAAAAGTGTCAGGAGTGATATGTGACAGACGGGTATCAGTAAGAGTGAAAGGGAAGGTCTACAAGAGGGTAGTGAGACCAGCTATGTTATGTGGGTTGGAGATGGTGGCATTGACAAAAAGGCAGGAGTCAGAGCTGGAAGTGGCAGAGTTAAATATGTTGATTTCCACTGGGTGTGACAAGGATGGACAGGATTAGGAATCAGTATATTAGAGGGTCAGCTCAGGTTGGACAGTTTGGAGACAAAGCAAGAGAGGCAAGATTGCATTGGTTTGGACATGTGCTGAGGAGGGATGCTGGGTATATTGGGAAAAGGATGCTAAAGATGGAGCTGCCAGGTAAGATGAAAAGAGGAAGGCCTAAGATAAGGTTTATGGATGTGGTGAGAGAGGACATGCAGGCGGTTGGTGTGACAGAGCAATATGCAGAGGATAGGAAGAAATGGAAACAGATGATCCACTGTGGCGACTCCTAATGGGAACAGCCAAAAGAGAAGACACACATCTCAGTTAATAAACCAACGTTCAATGGTTACAGAAAGGACTGAGTGGTATTAATAATAGCCTTTTTAGGGTATTTTTCCAACGGTGCATGGACAATTAAAAATAAATCTGCCTTTATTAAATATTGATATAAAAGTCATTCTAGGTCAGAGGAAGACTATATTTGGGCATTTCATAACAGAAAATTAGAAGTTACAGAAGAGTTAAGGAAGAAGGAATAATTTTACCTGATAGCAATTTAAAATGTTTGTGGTTTAAAGTTAAATAAAACTTTAAGAAGAGAGAGAACATTTACTTGAAAGTAACTTAAAAAGTTTGCAGTTACAGTGACAGAAAAGATTTGTTCATTTCTGACTGATCTATGTGAACTGTGCTATGCCCTACAAAGGTACAACACCTATGACCATTATCCATAACAGGTAATTTGATTTTAATTGGTGACCTAAATTATCCCTTTGCTAATTGAAAAAACTATGCCTCAGCCAATAATATGGTACAAAATCTAATATGCTTAATAAACATTGACAATCTCAAGTGGATGATAACAAGGGACAAAAAACTTACTAGATATTATTCCAGCAAATATCCCTGTTAGCCATGTTAAGCTAAATATCTCCCAACCCCTTTTTACACCGGCCACAATGCCACGGTATTCCTGTTATACACCAGAACAAATATAATAATAAATTAGACCATCCTTAAGGATTTTTCAGACAACAGCTATAGTGCCCTGAGTGATATTGCCAGTTAGCTGTGATAGTATATTAGGCCCCTGTTTGTAACTTGCTAGTTAATCACTTCTGGACTAGTAAAACAAATAAAACAACTGTACTGACAAATTAATTTGCATGAGGCATAAATACAATGGAAAATTCAACAATAAACCTGATACTCTAGTATAAGGGCTACTACATAACATTAACTGCTCCTTCCACCCTATATTTCTCCCCCCTGTTCACATTAGTTAACTATAGATCACCTTCTATCACTACCCTTCTTATTCTTCATCCTTGTTGATACACGACTAGGGATTGTCTGGTATAATATGCCTATTTTCTCCTATTTACAATCTCCCACTCACTGACTAAAAATTTTTTGTATTATAGAGGGTGCTTTGAAGACTGGCAGTTCATTTTTATAACACCGAGCTATTAATAAAACAGCAAAATGTGGCAAGAACTATATTTAATAAAATCCGCTTCTAGTGTCTCAATACAAATGCCTTCAAAGGAAGTAAAAACACACTCACAAAACACCCCAAAACTAAAGGAATTAAACAGCCCTAATTGCAATTTAACAAAGCCAATTAATTAAGTTACTGCATATCAATTTAATTCTTTATCTAACACCACAGGATAAAAAGTATTGTACTGCAAAATAAAGTACATTTCTCTATAACATAAGATGTTTTAACATCGCCATTTGGTAATAATACACAATTCCTGCTTTAATGTTGTTAGATTCACCATTACAACAAACTAAAAAATGGTTAGCCAGCGGACTATTTAATAATGGCTTATTAATATTTCTACAATGTTCTTTTAAATTAATTTTCCAAAGCAGCAGAAGCCAAATTGACATTGTATCATATATACTGCATTCTTACAATCACAAAAATTAATACTACATAAACAACTCTGTTGCCATTAACAATTATATAATCGTCTTCTGCCATGAATTGAGTTAACTGAGCTATATTCATGTACTGTACATTGTTAATATAGAACCTATATATATACTACTATACTGTTTGTGTAATGCTTGCTAAATTTTATACACTTATATTCTTGGAGCATGGTGATTCATACAGCCTACCTTGATCTGGCCAAGGCTTTTGATACCATTCCCCACTCAGGATCATAGAAAAACTCACTAAGCTTGGCATCAACCCCTATATAACTAGGTGGGTTGCAAATTGGCTTACAGAGAGAACCCACAGTGTGAAAGTAGCTGACTCCAAGTGTGACTGCCAGTTAGTCATGAGTGGAGTCCCACAGGGTTCGGTCCTAGGACCTTTCCTGTTTGGTATCTTCTTCTCCTCTGAAGTCCAGGCCAACATAAAGGGACTCTGGCTGACAAAGTTCGCAGATGATTGCAAGTTGGCAGTTATTATTAACTCCCCAAGTGATGTTGACATCCTATAGAATGGCCTCACTGTGACCAATGACTGGTGTCAGAACCATGGCCTTAAACTCAATGCCAAAAAATGTGTCATCCTCTTTGGGAAAAACCCAGTTCCCATGAATTATCACATTGATGGTAGTCCACTGAACACAAAAGACATTATAAGAGATCTGAGAACACAGGTTGACAGCAACCTCTCTTTTGATCACCACATTACCACTGTATCAGACAGTCCTTTTATATGGTACATCTCATTACTAAGGGTTTTGCATCCAGGAATAAAGAGGTCATTGTCTCCCCCTACTCTTCCCTCATTAGGCCAATCATCAAGTACAATGCCCCATTTGGCATGTACCTCACTAGACACTTGCAGCAACTGGAGAGGCCACAAAAGTACCTCACAAAGAGGATCCTAGGCCTTAAACACTTGTCCTATATATTCGGACTCAAAAAACTCCAACTATTCTCTGTGTCATATCGCCTACTTAGAGGCGATCTCTGCTTGACTTACAAAGCCATGTGTGACCCAGCTCTGTTTGAAATGCTACATCTAAAGAAATCCCAATCCCTCCACACCACATGCTCCAGAGACCTCAACCTCATTACCACAAGTAACAGAACATGCTGGAGGGACAGGTTCATAACCCAGCGACTGCCCATGCTATGGAACAGACTTCCCATACATGTCAAGCAGAGCACCTCACTGACCCTCTTCAAGATAAATCTTGATGAGTGGATGGGAAACAGAAAATTCATCCCAGGGATAACTCCAGTGGCTCTAACTGACAGAGGCACTGGGAACTAAGGTCAGGTGGCATTATGCCAGGGTAATCCTATGGTTAGGCTTGTAAAGACCCCAGGACCATTAGCCTAGTACACACCTATGAACCTATTTCTCCTTGAGCCTCCCCTGAAAAGGAGCTTGTTGCCCAAATGGACTTTCCAGGTAAGCAAATGCAATAAATAAATGAATAAATAAATAAATAAAACATAAATGATGGAATTACAAAACTCAGCAAACTATTATACCAAAAGAAAAGAGCGTTAAGCACAATTCAGTTACAAGGCTATACCTATCTTCACCCAAATATAACCCACTAAAGCAATCAAAATAAGCAAAGTTTCATTTACTTGCCATCAAGCCAAGTAGCAATAACAAAACATTCTATAACCACATATGGAAAGTGAATGGAACAAGAATGTTATCTGACACAACAATTGATTAAAATTTACATCTAACACACTAGAATGCAGATCTGGAGCAAATTACAGGCCACAAAGAGATTAACAGATGATTTGTCATAGTGGTATGTTGTTCTGACTGTTTTGCACAGGGTCCTGAGTTCAAGACTTGGCAGTGAAATGTATGGTGGTAACACAGCATTTTATTCTAGCAACTTTCCAACATTATACAAGCAATGTTTAAAATGTGTCCCTGGTTTTTGGGCTTTTGTCCCTCCGAATATATTTTTTTATGGCTAGGCTTGTATAGGTCCTGGGGCCGATAGCCTAGTACCAACCTATGAACCTATGAGCCTAATTAACAAGTGTGGTGAGGTCACACTCCTGAATACCCCATCCACTCTTCCTGTTTTCAACATGACTCTGCTTGAAATGTTATCCGGAATAGTTTATTTTTCTTCAAAAAGACAGAAATACTAGTTCTATGAGGCAAAATGAAATACCAAGGAACCTAATTTTTACAACCAAAAACACATAATATTCTTCCTTGTGCACATTTAAATAAAGCATTGAAACATGGCTATGTTACTGACATCTATAAATGGGCTATTGTAATAGCCATGATCAACAAGAGAGACCCTTCTAGACACTTCAGTAATATCAGACCAATCAGCCTCACAAGCATGTTGTGCAAGGTGAGAGCAAAATATTGTGGAACTTATTCATGCAGATGCAGGAAGCCTTCTCTATGATCTAACCCAGTACAACTTTGTCAAAGGTTAGTCGTATATGCTTATCCGCATAAACTTCTTCAAGCGTGCGATTGCCACTGTAAATTAGACTTATCTCTCTATACAGCTTAAATACATTTTGTTAAAGAGTTCAAAGCTATATCCAGTCACGGAATTTTAATTAACTCAGTGTTATAAAGATAACAGATTGGCTACATGGTCATGCTCAGCAGGAAAAAATAACAGGATTCTTGTTCTCATCATCTGTCACAAGTGGAATCGCTCAATGCTCTATCCTGGGGTCACTCCTTTTTGGCATCTTCTTCTGAGGTGTCAAAACTGACTGCACATTGTGTTAATCACCAAATGTGCAGATGAATATGAATCAGACAGCATTATACTTAAGCCCATTGACACCCTCTCCTATTTAAATTGCATTCAATATTGTATAGAAATGGTGCAACAAAAATGACATTGACTTCGTTGTCAAGCAATGCAACAATCAGACATTTGTCAAGAAAAGAATTAAAGTGCCCTATGCTATTTGAAATCATTTACTTAGCATTCTCCCCTGATGACATAAACACAGGAGGGCACATAACCTCCCTAAAAATTAACATCAACAACTCTCCCACCATAGCTTTCAACTGTACAGATTTTCGCAAAATATCCATATTTTTGCCTCTTATTTTTGGTCCATTTTTCATAAAATTGTGGTTTTGTAGGAAATCATTGGCAAATCACTGAAGATTTAAGTCAGAAAATAACAACAGACATTTGAGTTTCAGACATCATACCCTTCAGAAAATTCATGCCAATGCAAAACCTGTTATTCTATCTACTTTCTGAATTTGTAAGAGCACTATTTAAAAATTGTCCCTATTTTGAGCCATTGTTCCCCCATTATTTAAGGCTTTGTCTAGCTTTCTTGTTCTTAGAGGCTGAGAGGTATGCTCCCCACAATTGTGGAATAAACTCTCCCTCTCAATTAAACTCAGCACATCAATCTGTTCTTTCAGTGAAGAAATGGATAAGCCTGGATTAGTGGTGTAGATGAATAAGCTTCTAACTACAACCAGAGTGACCTAAATTCAGCTAGTGTATAAAGTGTGCTTGATAGTGCAAGTAGAAAGGGTGGATGTGCCCATCTTGTTTGGGGGGGAATAGGAGTTCCTATCTGGCTTGTGCTATAGCTTTAATGGCAGGACCCCTGCTGGAGAGAAGAGGTGGATCACGATGTAAAGAGTTAGTGCTGGAAAGACATGGGTGTGGCTGCCGAACTGGTAATGGTAGCTCCTGTCAGCATATGTGGGGAAACATACATGCATAGACACAGGGCATAGATGGCCCTTGCAGTGATGCAAGTGCTCATGTCACCACCAGCTGCACGATTTGGCTAAAAAAATGTTCTCGTTGCCAGGATGTCAGAAAGAACACAAGGCATCCTTGTAGTTTCATGGTTGGAGGTTGATGCCCACCATCCACCACAGCCACCCCACCCCCATGTAGTGAGATCAAGGGGAGGCTTGATGGTCAGCAGACATGGGTGCAAAACAATATAAAGAAAAAAAAAGAAAATTAATGATGGCATGGGCACTTATATGTTTCTGTATGCAAACTAGGGTATCAGACTCATTGATGACCAAAAGGCCTTGGGATTGTTCACAACCCTGTGAACCTGTGACTCCATATTAGTTCAACATGTGGCAATACATATTTATCAATAGCATGGTAAACACATTATACACAAATCATTACATAAAGAAAATCACATTATATAGAAAATAAACCCGTATTTTTGATACTATGAAATGTGCAATACAAAGTGGTGTCCATACAGTAGAGTTGTTTCTGTACAGTACTTATTCTATTCTGCTGGTTGGATATAATAAGTTTGAAAAACACAAAGTATCTCAGTTCTGTAGCAAGAAATATTAATACGTTGTACTGATTAATTCAATTTTGTACAAATCTTACAAGGATACATTGGGATGTAATTGGCAGACGTGCTAAGGAAATGTAATACGAGAAGAATTTTTTCTATTTCGTCTCTTTCCATCTCTTTCTTCATTGTTCTATACAAACTCTTCCAGCCTGCAAATTGTTCATCTCTATGGATAGTGCTAACTGGAAATGATCCTTGTAAATTCTTCTTAGAATGTGCTACTTCTTCCAAGAATAATGCTACGTAGATCACAATTAATTTAAACAAGATGCAGAATTCTGCTATGGATTTCTTTTATTTCTGCACAGAATTCTTTTATGTTAAAAATGGGATTATATGTAATAATGTGCTCCATGCCAGCACTCCTCACTTAATTGTTACTCATTTTTGTAATATTTTTTTATTAATTCTACCTCCACGGCATTTACTGAAAGTGATATCCCTTGCTTTATTCATACTGTTAATACTGGAGCCTGAGGTTTTGCAGTCAAAATCAAAACATAGTAAGAATGTAAGAACACCAGAAAAAATGTAATATTTCCTTAATTATAAAAAGTCATAAAAAGTAATAAACAGCAAATCATTCTTCATAAAATGATCTTTATGTAGGCATTTATAAATAAAGTAGTTGCGTTTATTTTTGTATTCGGATGACACCATCAAAACTGCCTATTAAAATATCAGCTAATTTTCTTATATCAGAAACAGTATGTGCTACACAGAAAGAAACCAGCAGTAATTTAATTTTTTTATTTTAATGACACATTCCATGTTCCCATGTAATTTTATTTTACGCTGTTATATATATAAGAAAACTATGCAATGTGTCAGGCAATCAGCAATATATTAAAGCCAGGTAAATTATATGCAATATAGAAATAAATGTAAAAGAATTACTAGGCTATTCTGCATTGTGCAAGCTACTGCTATGCAAAAAATAGGTGATGGAATTTCGATGAATATCTGCCCAGCACATAATGCCATGTTACAATCTTGAACCCCCTATCTAGACATAAATGTGATCTACTTTTTCTATACTGTTTTACTCTTTGATGTCAGCCAAAAGTGCTCTTTGCAGTACCCGCAATGTGCCCAGTAATGACTCCTTCTGCAATTCGTACAGTGTTACATGAATTGGTTGTTGTTGTTATTGTATCTTTCGGCTTTTCCTGGTTAGGGGTCACCACAGCGGAACTCCGGTCTGCTAATGATTGGCAGTAGATTTTTACGTGCCGAGTTGCCAGCCCTGGCGCACAACCTTCAACAAAGGTATGCCCATTCACGCATGTCTCCACACAGAAGACGCTCTAGCTGAGAATCGAACAGTGCAACATCTTACTGTGAGGTGACAACGCTACCGCAGCACCACCACCACAGTATATTGTTACATGAATTGGTAACATATCTAAATACGATTGTAAATTCTTTTTTATGAGACCCATTGCTCCTACTACTACTGGAACTGTCTGGGTATCTTTCTTCCACATGGCTCTCGTTTCTGCCTGCAGATCTAGGTATTTTATAACTTTGTGTCTCCCTGTATACAAGACACTGTAGTCACTGGGTGTGGTGATTTCAATGATCAATGCTACTTTTGTCTTCTTTTCGTGGACCACTATATCCGGTTTTCTAGTGTCTATCTTTTGAACTGTTGGTATTGGGTGATCCCATGTGATATAAACTGCATCATTTTCTATGATTCTTTGTGGCTCATGTTTTCAGTGTTTTTAAGACACTTTGATACAATAATGTTTGCACAATCTCCAGTGTAACAGTCTCGCCACAATATTATGCCTTTTAGTATACAGCCCCTCTGCCATTAATGCGTCGCAACCAGCAACAAGGTGTGTGACTGTTTCCAATTCGGTTTTACAAAACCTACATATGTCTGTTTCTCCCACATGTTCAATGGACTTTGTAAACCAGCGTGTACCTAGCCCACTATCTTGGGCTACCAATATTAACCTTTCATTTCTTGGTTTGAATTCACCTCTCCTTAACCATTCCTGTGTTCATTCTTGATCAACACGAGGCTCTTCCAGAAATTTTCTATACTTGCAACTATATTTGTTTTTTCCACATTTCTTGCCTTCTCATCTGGTCCATCACCTCATATTCTTTCTTCTGTTTTTTGGCACATTCATTTGCTGCCTGGTTTTTATCCACTTCTGGTTTGATTTCCATTCCTGCTTGACGTCGATATGCTTCTGCTAAATTAAGCAGAGACATCATCTTAGATTTATTCTCCTCATGTTTCAAAACTTTCACTACATTTGGATCTTGTGAGGTCAGTAGATATGTGTGGATTCCCATGATTGCAGATCTATACATGTAATCAATTTCAAGGAGGCCTATCCCTTCTTCAGAATGGGAAATATATAAAGTACAGTTTTGTACCTACCATAAATGTAGATGTTCGAGTGCTAATACAGCTGCAGTCGTAACAGATGGGTTCTCCTGCCGTCAGGTGGGTCCTCGTTTGGCCGAATTCCAAAGTCTAGGTCCAGCGTCGGTTGTCGTCGCTTCTTCCCTGACGTCAGAGCGCCAGGGGTATAAAAGAACCAGCCGATGCCATTTTCTTCAGTTTTTCTTGCCCCAGATGTCAGGTGCCCCCAGAAAAAAATACAGTAGTTGCAAGCAAATACACCATAAAAGAATACCCCAATCAGGTTGTATGAGGAGGTGTTAGCCAATAGGCCTGTCCCAAGAGGGGAAGGAGGGAGGGAAACCTGGACTGCAGCTGTATTAGTACTCAAACATCTACATTTATGGTAGGTACAAAACTGTACTATGTTCATCGTGCATACAGCTGCAGTCATAACAGATGGGTAGAATCCCAAAGCTAAGAAAGGGGTGGTAGGCACTAGGTGGAACTAGGAGGAGCCAGAATGCCCTGCAAGACTGCAGTGGCAAAGCCTGCTCTAGTTTTGGAGTATAATGGTAGGTGGTAGTGCTTGGAGAAGGTATGCACAGAAATCCAAGTGGCTGCTTCCAAAATATCTTTGGTAGGAACTCCTCTGAGGAAAGCTGCAGAGGTAGCTGTGGCCCTTGTGGATTGAGATCTGATGCCTGCAGGTACAGTTTTACCATGAAAAGAGTAACAAAAGCGTATGCAGTGGGCTATCCATTTTGAGATTGTCTGTTTGGAAATTGGCTTCCCTTGAGCTCCTATAGCATAGGACACAAAGAGCTGTTCTGATTTTCCGAAAGGCTTTGTTCTGTCCAAATAATAATGCAGCTGTCTGTGGATGTCCAAGGAATGTAGTAGTCTCTCCCCTTTGTTTTGAGGATTAGGGTAAAAGGTAGGTAAGTGTATAGCCTGATTCAAAGCTACCCTGGATACCACCTTTGGCATAAAGGATGGGTTGGTTCATAAGGAAACTCTGTCCTGATGGAAGATGATAAAAGGCTGCACAGCCATGAGGGCTTGTAGTTCCGATACCCTACGAACTGAGGTGATAGCCAGAAGGAAAGCTGTTTTCCAGGACAAATATTGCAAATCTGTTGAGGCAGCTGGCTCAAAAGGAGGCAAGGTCAGCTTTTCTAGAATGAAATTGAGATCCCAAGCAGGTATTGGTTGTTTCCTTCGGGGTTTTATATTCTTTGCCCCTCTGAGGAACTGTCTTAAGAGGGGGTGAGAGAATAAAGGTGGATCAGTGTTGTATTCTGCAGAAATGGCTGAGGCATGGATTTTGATGGAGGAGAATGAAAGTCCACTGCTTAGCAGCTCAGCTAGATACTGTAATATTTGAGGTAAATTCAGTTTTCCAGGATTCTGGCCCTTTTTCTCATTCCAGGCACAAAACCGTTTCCATTTTGCGGAGTAAGCTTTTCTAGTAGATGGCCTTCTGGCCTACAAAATGACATCCTGCACCTCCTTGGAGAGTAGGGTCTGTTGTGATGTTAAGGAATATTCCATGCGGCCAGATTGAGTGTTTTCAGCTGACTGTGAAGAGTTTTGAAGCTGTGCTGAGTCAGAAGAAGAGGCATTAGAGGTAGGGTCCATGGAGGGAATGCCAGGCTCCTCAGGAGTGGGTACCAGTGCTGTCTTGGCCAGTCTGGAGCAATGAGAATCATCTTTGGTCTGTCTGCTCTGGTTTTTAATAGAACTTTGGGCAGCAGAGGAAGAGGTGGAAAGGCATAAACTGCCATTGTTGCCCAACTGAAAGAGAGAGAGTCCACTCTCCAGGCCTGTGGATGGAAAGTCCTTGAGCAGAATTTTGTCAATTGGTGAATTTTGTGGGAGGCAAAGAGATCTATGTCTGGCCTTCCCCAAGCTTGAATTATCTCTGTAAAAACTTGAGGATGCAACTTCCATTCGTGTGGATCTGTCATATTTCTTCTTAGGTTGTCTGCCAGCGTGTTTTCCTTGCCTGGCAAGTACTGTGCTTGAAGTTCGATTTGTAATTCCAGGGCCATGTTCCAAAGTGACATGGCCAGCCTGCATAGGGGGTATGAATGGGTTCCTCCCTGTTTGTTTATGTACCACATTACTGTGGTGTTGTCTGTCCTTATCAATAGTTGTCCTGGATGCAGCAGGTCTTTGAAAGCTATAATAGCATTTAGTACTGCTAGCATTTCCTTTTGATTGATGTGAAGGTGCTTTTCTTTTTGGGACCATTTGCCCTGAATGCACCGATCTGTCATGTGCGCCCCCCAAGCGTAGTCCGAGGCGTCTGTTGTGATGACTTGATTTGCTTGAGGCTTGCAGAATGGGAGACCTGTGTTGGTTTGGCATGCTTGAGCCCACCACAGAAATTCCTTTTGAAGACATGGAATTAGTGGTATTATTGTTTCCAAACTGTGGCTGTGTTGAGAACATAGGTTTTTCAGGTACCATTGAAGTTTCCTCATATGCAGCTTTGCACATGGGATTAGTAGGATGCAAGATGCCATGAATCCCAGAGCCTGCAGGATTTTCCTTGCAGTCAGCCTGGTGAAATTTGCTAGTTTTCTGAAGTATTGAGTTAGTTGCTCCTGCTTCTCTGGCGTGAGGTAGGCCATCTGGGTGTTTGTGTCCAAGTTGGCACCCAGGAAAACTATTTTCTGAGAGGGTATTAGCCTTGATTTCTTTTTGTTGACTGTGTATCCCAGAGAATTCAACAACATTATTACAAAAGCCACATGTTTCAGAAGTATGTGCTTGCTGTCCGCTTGGATCAGGCAGTCGTCCAAATATGGGTATATTTGTATCCCTTGAAATCTGCAGTAGGCAATTACTGATGCCAGGCATTTCGTGAATACTCTGGGTGCAGTAGATAAGCCAAAGGGCAATGCAGAGAATTGATAATGGGTTGAACCTGCAAGAAATATGAGGTATCTTCTGCAATTTTGTCTGATTGGGACATGCAGGTATGCCTCCTTGAGGTCCAGTGTTACCAGCCAAGACTCCTTGCCCAGCATGGGAAGAAGCTGCTGTAATGTGAGCATCTTGAATTTTGGTACGAGTAAAAATGTGTTTAGGATGGATAGGTCCAAAATAGGTCTCCAATCTTTTCCCTTCCTTGGTACCAGGAATAGTCTGGAATAAAAACCTTGACCTTGTTCGTGAGTAGGTACCTCTTGAATAGCTTTCATGTCCATGAGATCTGAAATTTGTCTTTGTGCCTCTGCCCTTTGATTGTGTGGCAGGTTTGGCATGTCTCTCATTTTTGGAAGGGTGTGAAAATGGAATCTGTAGCCTCTGTTTATAATGTCCAGGATCCATTTGTCTTTTGTAACAATATGCCAATTTTTTGAAAATAATGCCAGTTTTCCGCCTAAGGGTGCTGCCATTTGAGCCTTGCTTGGCATGCAAAGGAGAAAGTCATTGGGCTTGCTTTCTGAATGGCTGCGAACTATCCTCACCACCTCTTTGTGTAGGAGCTTGCCATTGTCTGCCCCTGAACAATCCTTGAGATTGCCCTCTGCCTCTCGGGCGCCTGTATCTACCTCTTTGGGGTCTGTCTGTGGCTGGAAAGGACCAATTTTTGGAAGGCCAATTTCTACTGAAACGTGGAGGTTGTACCTGTAGAAAATCTTTCACTGTTTGCATTGATTTAGCCTTTTCCTCCATTTTCTTTAATACCTCCTCAGCTTTAACACCAAATAATACATCCTTTTGAAGAGGGGCATCTAGTAATTCAGCTTTGACATGATCTGGTAAGGTTTGCTCCTTGAGCCAGGCATGTCTACTTATGACTGATCCTGTAACAGCAGCTCTACATGAAGCCTCTAGAGCATCAAAACCACATTGCAAAGTATGTTTACCCACTTGTTCTGCACTATGCATCAAATCCTGCGACTCCTTCAAGTCTGGTTGTTCAGGTTGTGACATTTTGCTTCTCAACTGTGATAACAGAAACTGTTGGTACTTTAGCATATGGAACTGGCAGTTTAATGCCCTCATGGTTAAGTTGGCCGAGGTGTATACCTTTTTTCCCCACTTTTCTAAGGATCTGGAGTCTCTCTCAGAAGGTAATGGGTTTTTAGCAGTGGAGGCCTTAATTCCTTTGGGGCCCTGTGAGATGGTTTCTGGGTCAGCCGCATGGCTTTTGTATAAAAATTGGTGTGAGTCAGGAACCCGGTAGTACCTGTCAGGCTTGACTGGGGCTGGAGGTAAAGAATCCGGGTTAAGGCAGGCCTCCGAGTACACATCATCTAGTATGTCTAAGACAGGAGGTATAGCCAGAGGCCTGTGCTGAGGTAGCAAGAGAAAATCCTTAAGCCTTTTCTTGGAATCTGAGTACTCTTGGCCTTCCCAGTGGAAGTGTTCCCTTAAGGTATGCAAGGTTTCCCCAAATGAGTAATCCTCTGGGGGGGAGACAGAGGGGATGGACTCCTCAGTATCAGAATCTTCAAAAGGGGAGTAAGAATGTTCCTGTTCATCAGAGTGCTCTGAAATAATGGAGGCCTGGTCAGAGGAGGGGGATTCTTCCTCCACTCTGGGCCTTTTGTCTGGGGGGGGGTTGAGAACCCCTGATAAGAGTAATCAAATCCTCAGCCATTTTAAGCATCTGTTTTTTAGGCATGGGGCCTGGAGAAGGGCCCTGTGGAGCTGTTCTCTTAGAATGCATGGCTGCTTTAGACTTAGTGAAAGCCTTGATAGAAAAAGAAGAGGAAGGTCTGAAGACACCTTGAGAGGAGGCAGACCTGTCTACATTTTGAGATTCACCACCAAGAGTGGCTTCGGTATCTGTAGTCGGAGTGTGGGCCGAGGAGCCTGCGACCTCGGGCACAGAAGACACCACCAATGAAGTGTCATCGGTAGGCAGGGGCTGCGTAGGTGCCTTGCTGAGAACCGGACCACCTGTAGTCGGCTTTGGCGTGGTGTCGGTAGAGGTCGCGGACCTCGTGTGTTGGTCCTTATCTTTGCGTTTTTTAGACAAAACTGGAGTCGGAGTATCCGACGACATAATATAGTTGAATTTTTTGCCAAAATAGTGCTGGGTGAACTCCGCCCGATGCTTAATGGTGCGTTTGTTGAATGTAGCACAAAAACGACAGACCGAGACTTCGTGGTATGGGCCTAAGCAAGGAATGCAGAGGGAATGAAAATCCTTATGGGGTATTTGCTTCCCACAAGAAATACAATTATTAACTTTGTCTGACATCGGTCTGAGGCAAGAAAAGTTTCCCCAACGGGGTACTTAGCTTTAAAGAAGACTTCGGTTGCAAAATTTTCGTAATTTCAGGAGTTGGCCGACCGGCACTTGTGAACTGCTTTTGCTTCGGGCACCGCGTGGCAAGAAAGACTGAAGAAAATGGCGTCGGCTGGTTCTTTTATACCCCTGGCGCTCTGATGTCAGGGAAGAAGCGACGACAACCGACGCCAGACCTAGACTTTGGAATTCAGCCGACCGAGGACCCGCCTGACGGCAGGAGAACCCATCTGTTATGACTGCAGCTGTATGCACGATGAACATCCTTGGTATACACTGATTTTTATAAATAATTTGGTGAGCATGAAGCATCCAATACTTTTTGGGACCAGTCAATCACTCCAAGACTATAAGTTAGGACAGGAAGAGCAAACTGATTTATAGCTTGGATCTTTTAACTAGATGTCAGTGCTGTTCTGAAAATTAATTTAAGTCATCTAAAGTACTCCTTACTGAGTTTTATTCGCATTTGTTCATGTTTTATTGCTGATCCTTCATCAATTCCTAAGTATTTATACACTCCCTCTTGCTCATGTTCTTTTATATCACATTCATGTCTCAAACTGATGTTTTCCTGGTGCTGTAGTTTTCCTTTTTTAAAGGTTGCGTTTGCATATTTATCAAGACCAAATGACATTCCAATATCACCTGAAAAAGTTTTGACAACCTGCAGCTGTGCTTTCAATTCCTCATCTGATGAGCTATACAGTTTTAAATCATTGACAAATCAAAGATGTGAAGTCATTAGACTTTGTTGTTTTCTAGGAGCCAAATTGTAGCCATGGTCTAAGCTGTTAAATAGACAGCTTGATGGATTAATGGTCAGGCAGAATAGCAACGGTGACAGGCAGTCACCCTGGAATATCCCCCTTTGAATTTTTATCTCTGGGATAATAATATGTCCTTTATCTTGGCTTAATTGCAAAGTGGTCTGCCATTGTTTCATGGTTACTGTAATGTAATCAATCAGTGTAGGGTGTATCTTACACATTTTTAAGCACTCTTTTATCCATGAATGTGGCATCTATCAAATGCTTTTTTATAGTCAATCCATGCCATACTTAGATTCTTCCCCTTTTTACAGTTCTCTACTACAACTTTAACAACAATTGATCCTTTGTTCCATATGCGTTTCTTTTATTGCCCTTTTGTTCTACTGCCATGATTGAGTTTTCTTCTAAATGACTATAAACTCTATCGGCGTCAATTCCCATGTATAGTTTATACGTCATTGGAAGACAAGTTATTGGTCTATAATTTTTAGGGTAGCTTGCATGTTCACTCTTAAGTAAGAGCATTGTTTTTCCTGTTGTTAACCACTGTGGTGTCTGTTTGGGGTACACATATAAATAGTCCTTACTCATGGCTAAATCCTTGTGCAAAGATGTTAATACTTTCAGCCAAAAGTTAGGTACAGCATCTGGGCCTGGGGTTTCCAATTAGAGGCTTTTCTTAACTTTGTTTCAATCTCTCTGGCTGTTACTTCATCCCATTTCATAACCTGTACCTTTAGCTCTCTTACTCTTTCTTTTACATCTTCTGTCCATTTAGCATCTTTGTTATGTTTCACAGGATCTTCATAGATACTTCTCCAAAATGTATCTATTTCTTCTTTTTTTGGCGGTCTTTCAATTCCTTTTACCTTATTTCCCAATTCTCTATAACAGTTTTTTGGATCATCAATAAATTGCTTATTTTGTACTTTTCCTTTATATTTATCTTTGTATCTTCTAAGTCTTTCCGCCTGTGCTGACATTTTTAGTTTGTTATTTGTAATAGTACATGATAGATCCTGGTTTGTTCTAATACTGCACATCGCTTTTATCACATCTATCTTTCTTAGTATTTTTGTTGATCTTCTAACAGTGACACTTCTTGTCTTTGCTGCTTTATAGTTTTCTCTATTCAATATTTCCATGATGGTATTCGCTTTCGCCCCCTCTTTTCCCTTGCTACCCTGTGTTCCTGTGGTAGAACTTTATTAATTATTAATTTAGCAGCACAGTAATATATTCTGTTTATTTCTGTTATATCGCATGGATCTCTATGGACAGTCCTAATTACTGTGTTCATTTGTTTTATCAAACTTCTGACTTTTGGGGTTTTATTAACCTTCTACAGTCTATTTCTTTCATTGATCTTGATATGTCTGTCTATGTCTATTAAATCAAGCAACTGCTCTCTTAACTCATTTTCTACCAAACTGAGGGCACATTCTTATGTCCTGTTTCCTGCGGGCATTCTATAGAAGATTCTATAGCATCTTCCTGTGGCACATTCCCTTCAACTTCATCCTGTGCCATCCGTTGCACTATCATATGGGAAATCACTGGCCTATCACTCCTCAATATTGACTGTATCAGAGTCTCCACAGTTTCCTGTTCCTTCCTTTGCTGTCTAACTTCAAGTGAACATAGGTTCATAGGTTCATAGGTTGGTACTAGGCTATCAGCCCTAGGGCCTATGCAAGCCTAGCCATAACAATTCCCTGGATATTTCTTCCCACAATATTTACTTCTCCAGGCCCCTGTCTAGCAGGGCAACTGACATGATCCCCGGGGTGAATTTCCTATCTCCCATCCAATCATCAAAGTTCCTTTTGAAGAGGGCCAAAGAGGCGCTCTGCTTCATATGTATGGGCAGTCTATTCCAGAGTATGGGGAGTCTCTGGGTCAGGAACCTATCCCTCCAGCATGTTTTGTTCATTGTGATGACAAGGTTTAGATCCCTGGAACGTGTGGCTCTGAGGGATTGGGATTTCTTTAAGTGGAGCATGTCCAACAGCTCAGGGTTTGACATGGCCTTGTATGTTAAGCAGAGATCGCCGCTGAGTAGACGATATGCCACAGAGTATATCTGGAGTTTTTTTAGACGGTCAGTATATGGCATCTGCTTTAGGCCTGTGATTCTTTTAGTGAGGTATTTCTGTGGCCTTTCAAGCTGTTGCAGATGTCTTGTGAGGTACATACCAAACGTGGCATTATACTCTATAATGGGTCTAATGAGGGATGAGTACAGTGGGACAATGACCTCCTTTTTTCTGGATGAAAAGCCCTTAGTGATGAGGTGTGCCACATAGTAGGATTTCCTGACTGTTGTGGCAATGTGGTTATCGAAAGTGAGACCACTGTCCACCTGTGTCCCTAAGTTTCTCATCACACTTTCGATGTTTAGTGTCCTGCCACCTATGTGGTAATTCATGGGTACATGTTTTTTTCCAAAGGGGATAACTATACATTTCTTGGCATTAAGCTTGAGCCCATGGCTCTGGCACCAGGCATCTGTTTCTGTAAGGCCCTTTTGTAGAATATCCACATCATTTGGGGATTCAATATTGGCTCCCAGTTTGCAGTCATCTGCAAACTTTGTTAGCCAGAGTCCCTTAGTGTTGGCCTGTACTTCAGAGAAGTAGATGCCAAACAAGAGTGGTCCCAGGACTGAACCCTGAAGTACTCCACTTGTCACTTGTCTGGAGCTGGATTTGGAGTCGGCTACTTTTACTGTCTGGGTTCTGTCAGTAATCCAGTTAGCAACCCATTGAGTGACGTAGGGATTTATGCCCAGCTTAGTAAGTTTATCTATGATTCCAGAGTGGGGGATGGTGTCAAAGGCCTTGGCAAGGTCCAGATAGGCTGTGTGGATTGCCTTACCCTCGTCCACAGCTCTGGAGACTGATTCGTAGAAGTCAATCAGATTCAGGAGACAAGATCGGCCCTTCACAAACCCAAACTGGGTGGGGTCTAGTTGCCAATGTCTTTGTTTATAAGTTCCATGATAATGCGTTCCATGCCCTTGCATATCAGGCTTGTCAGACTGATGGGACGGTAGTTCCCGGGATCCAAGGTGGATCCTCCCTTGTGGAGCGGGATAACTGTAGCTGTGCGCCACTCAGTGGGCACAAAGCCTGAGGTGAGGCTATGATTAAACATCACACTTAGGTGAGGTGCCAGTTCATTTTGTAGTTCATGTAGTACACAGCCTGGGATGTCATCTGGTCCCATGGATATTGTATTCTTAGCTTTGGAGAGTGCAGTTTCTACCTGTGTGGCCGTGATTATCAGAATTTGGCAGTATTTTGGTATTGAGATGGGCCCTTTAGGGGGTGAGAGTGGGGTGAAGTTGGCACTAAATCGATCTGCCAGGATATTGGCAATATCCTTGGGATCAGCATATTTAATGCCATTCTGTTGTAACTCAGAGCAGATCTGAGCATTGCCATTTAGATTCTTGACATAACTATAGAATGCCTTGTGGTTGTCTTTGGAATCTTTGGAAATTTTATTTTCATAACTAGCTTTTGAGGATTTTATGAGGGATCTCAGCTTCTTACTGAGGCTGGTGAGGGAGTTTTTTGCATCCTGGGATTTTCCTCTTTTTTGCAACAGTTTCTTCCTTCTGTTGTATAGTTTGTTTATAGCAGGGGACCACCAGATTGGCTTCCTTTTTTTGGAGAAGAGCATCTTGGTTCTATTTGGGATGGCATGATTCATGCACGAGTGGATGTGCTCATACAGTGCCTTAGTGTAGGATTCTGCAGTCGAACTTCCAGATTCCTTCTGCGTGGGTGTTGTGAAGTTTGTCACTTCTGACTTCAGTAGCTTGAAGTTGGCTTTGGAGAAGTTTTTTAAGGAGGTTTCCTTACTGGGGGGTGGGGGTGGGATGTGGATGTCAAGGGTGATTTGCTTATGGTCAGACCTGACCAATGAGGGGGTGACCACTGGTGTGGAGCATCTATCTCCCATGTTGGTAATGACCAGGTCTATGATACTGGAGCCCCTGGTGGGACAATGGATTAGTTGATCCAGGGCATTGGAATTTATGAAGTCCAAGATCCGTTGGGAAAAGGAGTTGGTACCTGAGTAGTTTTCCCAATTAATGGCAGGGTAGTTGAAATCACCCAGTATTAGGGTGTTTGGTTGTATCTTAATATTTTCCAGTATGTTTAGAAAGGTGTAGTGAGAATCTTGGGGCATGGATGGGGATCTGGAGCAAGCTACAATTTGGACTGCAGTCTTACCTAGTGTTAGTTGCACCTGGAGAATTTCAGATGCATTGTGTTGGGCAACTAGCCTGGAGGTGTGAATATCCTTGGTGAATATGGACACTCCTCCATCTTTAGTGTTTCGGTCCTGGTTTTGTGGCCGAAAAGTGTGGTAAGAATTGTAGCCTGGTATTGCAGGGGTGCTCTCTGGAGCCTTGAATCAGGTCTCAGTTACTGCACAGATATCGATGTTCTCCATTTTTAGGAGTGCCTCGAGAGAGTACAGTTTGAGGTTTAGACTTCTAGCATTGAGTAGCATTACCTTCGGATTTTGCCTGCTTCTATTTGTTACGGTGGTGGTTTTATCCTTTGAACCTTGCCTAAAAAAGGCACTATAGGGGTGGCAAGAGCTTTAACCAGTAACCTGAATCCCAAGGGTGACAGGTGCAGACCATCTCTGGCAAAGCATCGTGGTTTGTCGATCATGTCTTCCCAGGCAGACAAATACTGGATCCCCTTTGAATGACACCAGAAGCTTAGCCAATTGTTGAAGTCAATCATTTTGTCCTTATACTGTGGTATAATTCTTGGCAAAAGCAGGATGCTACTCAGGGCTAGGGTCATACCTGCCTGGGTGACATGATCCAAGAGCTCTTCCATATCTCTTTTCATGCAGTCCAGGGAGGTACGTCTCAAGTCATTCACTCCAGCATGGACAATGACAGAGTCATATTTGTACTTGTTGTGGAGTGACTTGAGTGCATGCGTTATATGTCGGATCCTGGCACCCGACAGGCACCTGACTGTAATTTTCTCCTTGTTCAGTCTGGTGAGTGGGACATCAGTGTGCCTGACTATAGAATCACCTATGACTAAAGTGTTGGGCACATTGTCTTGCCTTAGGGGCTGTTGTTGGGTGGCACACTGGTGTTGTGAGCTATGTGTCACTTTGGTTGTGACTGGTGTTTGTTTGCGTTTCGGCTTCTGAGGTCCTTGTTGTTTAAGCAGGTTAATGTTAAGGGCCTCCACATATGTGGGTTTAGTGTTGCTATGTGTGGGTGTTGATGGTGTGGGTTTTGAAGGGCTATGAGTTGCTTGAGGTGTGATGCAGGTGTTAACCTTCTCCTCTTGACTGTCTAGCACAATCTTGGCCGGAGAGAGCTTTGCTTCCAGTTTGGCTATGTAAGTGCATCTCTTGCAGGTTGTAGTGTTGGGTGGTAGGAGGAGAGGATTATCTGTGTACATGAGGTAGATGCCGCATTGCCCCAGTATGCCCAGATTCACCAGGTGGACAGGAGAAATCACTGGAAGCTGACCCTTGGACATACCTGTTTAGGTGCTTTTATGTAAAGTTTAAGAGCTGTTTTCCCTTACCTTTGCAAGGTACTTTGCAATTATAGGCTGTTTAGTGCCTATGATTAGTTTTTCCTTATTGACAAGGAGAGCTGAGTGCTTGTATCTGCTTCAGGCTTCCTAGTGCTTTCCAGCAGGTTCTAGAGCAAGTGCTAGTCACAGGGGTTCAGATTTTAGTGCTACTACTGAGAAATCAGCTAGATTTATACTGGTTTCATGTAGAAGGCTCCAAAATATCTTGATATGGCACCTGATCAATTGCTTCCTGTTCCACTGGTTTCCCCTTAATTTGGATATCCATTGCTGTATCCTGTTGTGGTGCTTTCTGTATTTGATTTTCTACAGTAAATCCCTCTCTTTGCAGCTGCTCCATAACCTCAATTTCTATTTCTTTGACTTCATCATTACTAATCTCTATTTCTACTTTTCCTCTTAATCTCCTTATTTTTTGTATTGTAAAGTTTTCCATGTCTGGATTCCATTGCCTGTATTTCTCTTCAAATATCTTTGGTGCGGCTCTTTTTGTATTGGTTAGTTTTGCTTTCTCCTTTGCATAAATATTACACCATATTAAATCTCTTTTCCTTTCCCATGTCCTTATTTCTTCTTCACGTGTCTCCTGATCTTCTTGCTTTTCCTTATTCTGGGGACTCACTCCATCATGCTGTGATGTAGTCTGTGTTAGACCTTCTACATTAAATCCTTCACTTCGCAGGCACTCCATAACTTCAACTTCTATTTCTTTAACTTCTGCTTTACTAATCTTTTCCACATTACATCTTTGTGCTATTAATTTTTTATTGTGAAATTTTCCATATCTGGATGCTTTTGCCTGTATTTCTCTTCGAATATCTTTGAGACTGCCTTCTCTATATTAGTTAACTTGGCTTTCTCCTTTGCATAAATATTGCACCATATCAAATCTCTCTTCCTTTCCCATGTCCATATTTCTTTTTTATTTTTCAAATATCTCTAAGTTTTGTTGTTTATATTTTCACACTTCCTCAGATGCTTCTTTTTCCAAACAAATCAGGCTGTGCAATGAATGGCATGGTACTTAATGTGCTAATGTGTTTGCAGTGACATTATGTGCATGCCATAGATGCTGTGTTGACATTATCTGCATGCCATAGATGCTATGGTGGTTACAGACACTACACGCCATGCCTGATCACATTACAAAAGGTGCTTCACTACAATACAGTGCTTTATTGTTGTGTATTACCTGTGAGCCTGTGGGTCACTGCAGAATGAAAAGGGCTACTTCAGTATTGATAACTAAGATGTATAATGTGGACATACTGTCTACTGGACAGTGTAGTGGGTTCATACCCATGATATCCATAAGCACACTATATCCTAGCAACAGGGCCGTTTTAGTGACCTAATAGCAATACTTTCAGTGTGACTCAGTCACCTGCCTTCAGGATAATGAATGTAGTTCTTACCTACACACTAGCATGAAGATACATATACATAACTCCTTGAAAACATGCAAGCATTGGACAGAGTTATAGATCTTTCAGCAGTGATTTGTACTATAGACTATGTGCAAATTTGGTATAAGGTCTTACTGTCTCATATGGGACTGTGTATATGAATAGAAAGGGTATTATTTCATAGACAGTGACATGTGTAATACAGACAGCATAATCCAGCATCTATGGCATGCACACAATGTCCATATTAGGCAAACTAGTAACTCAAATCTCTTAGTAAGCACTAATAAACGCTAGCACTACACCCCCTATACTATACAGAAGTACAAAACTCTCTATTCGTCGCTACCGGACAATCAGTAAAACAGTTCACTTTATCTGTTCAGGCATGTCCAAAGGGCAGTTTCAGGTGTACTCTCCAGTCCAGCTGGTGAATCTGGGCATCTTGAGGCAATGTTATAATTGCCTCATGTACACAGACAACCCTCTCCTCCTTCCAACAAACACAAATGTATGCAAGAGATGCAACTATACAGCCAAACTGGAGGCCAAGCTCTCTCAACCCAAGACTGAAACAGTCAGTCATGAGGAGAAGGGAAACACTTGCACCACACTGCCAGCCTCACATAGACCAGTCATATCTGCACCAGCAAACAACACACATAAATACACAAAAACATACTCGGATGCACTAAATAAAAATCTGCCAAAGCAGCAGAGATGTGCAAAGCAGACATCCAAGCAACCTCCACCCCCCAACAACAACCACATATCACATACTTCACAAAGTCAGTGTACCACACAATCACAGCCCTTAAGGCTAAATAACACACCCAATACACTAGTAATAGGTGACTGTATTGTCAGGAACACTGACGTCCCACTCACTAGACTGAACAAGGAGAAGTTTACTGTAAGCTGTCTGTCGGGTGCCAGGATCCGCCACGTAACACAAGTACTCAGGTCACTCCAGAACAGGTACAAATATGACTCTGTCATTGTCCATGTTGGTGTGAACAACCTGAGACGTACCACCCTGGACTTCATGAAAAGAGACATAGAGGAGCTCTCTGATCATGTAGCTCAGGCAAGTATGACCCTGACCCTGAGTAGCATCCTGCCCTCACCAAGAATGATGCCACTGTATAAAGATAAAATGATCAATTTTAACAATTGGCTAAGCTTTTGGTGTCATTCAAAGGGGATCTAGTGTTTGTTAACCTGGGATGACATACTCGACAAGCCACGCTGCTTCACCAGAGATGGCTTGCACCTGTCGCCCTTAGGCTTTTGAATACTGGCCAAGGCTCTTGCCACCCCCATAGTGCCTTTTTTAGGCAAGGCTCAAAAGACAAACCCACCTCCGTAAACAACACAAGAAACCAAAAACTGAGGGTAATGCTACTCAATGCCAGAAGTCTAAACCTCAAAATGCATGCACTCGAGGCACTCCTCAGTATGGAGAGAATCGATATCTGTGCAGTAACAGAAACCTGGTTCAAGGCTCCAGAGAGCACCCCAGCACTACCAGGCTATAACTCATACCATACCTTTTGGCTCCAGAACCCAGACCGAAATACAAAAGCCGGGGGTGTATCCATTTTCATCAAGGATACCCAAACTTCCAGGTTAGTGGCACAGCACGAGGCCTCGGAGACCATCCATGTGCAACTAACAGTGGGCAAAGCTGCTTTTCAGATTGTAGCTTGCTACAGATAACCCACCTTGTCTCAGGACCCCACTCAGCATTCCTGAGAACAGTGGAAAATATGAAGGTCCTACCTAACACCATGATATTGGGTGATTTCAACTACCCAAACATTGACTGGGAAAACTACTCAAGTACTAACTCCTTTGCCCAATACTTCCTAGAGTTTATAAACTCAAACACCCTGGAACAACTGGTCACCACTCCCACAAGAGGTGACAACATATTGGACCTGATCATCACCAACATGGGGGATCAATGTTCCACACCAGAGGTAAAACTGTCACTGGTAAGATCAGACCATAAACTAATCACACTGGACATCCACATCCCGACCCCACCCCCAGTCAAGGAAACCACTGTGAAAATCTTTTCAAAAGCAAACTTCACACTTCTCAAGACTGAGGTGGAAACTTTCAAAGCCCCCTTGCTAAACGATAATGCTGCTCAAACTGCAGAATTCTTTACAAATGCATTCTATGAGCACCTACAGGAATGCATGGATCGAGCCATCCCAAGTAAAACCAAGACTCACTCCTCCAAAAAGAGGAAATCAGTCTGGTGGACCCCAGCCATAAATAAGCTATACAATAGAAGGAGGAAACTATTACATGATAGAGCAAAATCTCAAAAAGGGAAGGCATCCCTGATCAGTATTAGCAAGAAACTACGATCCTTCATAAAATCATCCAATGCCAGCTTCGAAAGAAAAATTGCCAATGACTCTAAAGATAATCACAAAGCCTTCTTTAGCTATGTCAAGAATCTAGGTGGCAACTCTCAGATCTGCTCTGAGCTAGTGCAAAATAGCAAAAAATAAACTGAACCAACTGACATTGCCAATATCCTGGCTGACAGGTTCAGTGCAAACTTTACACACCCCTCACCCCCAAAAGGGCCCATGTCCATCCCAGAAGAATGTAGATCCCCAGACATCACAGACACACAGGTGAAAACAGCCCTTTCCAAAGCCAAAAACACAGCATCAATGGGACCGGATGGTATCCCAGGCTGCGTCTTACACAAGCTCCAAAATGAACTAACCCCTCACCTAAATTCACTGTTCAGACTCAGCCTTACCACAGGCTATGACCCAAAGAATGGTGTACAGCAACAGTTATCCCGCTCCACAAAGGTGGTGCCACAACAGATCCTGGGAACTATCGCCCTATAAGCTTGACTAGCCTGCTCTGCAAAGCTATGGAGCACATCATCATGGAACTCATTAACAGAGACATTGGGAACCTCCAGACACTGGACCCTACCCAATTTGGCTTTGTTAAAGGCAGATCTTGCCTCCTAAACCTAGTTGATGTCTTTGAAACAGTTACCAAGGCCATAGATGAGGGAAAGGCAGTCCACACAGCCTACCTGGACCTCGCAAAGGCCTTCAACACCATTCCCCACTCTGGCATTATAGATAAGCTTACCAGCTTGAACATTAACCCCTATGTCAAGAGATGGGTTGCCAACTGGCTCATGGATAGAACTCACATGGTCAGAGTTGCGGGTGCCATGTCCGACTCTAAACCGGTTACAAGTGGCTTCCCACAGGGCTCAGTCCTGGGACCCCTCCTGTTTGGTATATACTTCTCTGAGGTACAGGCAAGCATGGGAGGACTATGGCTGACCAAGTTCACAGATGATTGCAAACTGGGGGCCATAATCAACTCTCCGTCTGACACAGACATCATCCATAAGGGTCTCACAGAGACTAATACCTGGTGTCAGAACCATGGCCTCAAGCTAAATGCCAAAAAGTGCATAGTCTTCCCTTTTGGGAAAAAAAAAGTGCCCACGAACTACCACATAGGAGGTAATCCACTAAGTACGGAAGATGTAATTAGGGATCAAGTAGATAGCAACCTCTCCTTTGAAAATCACATCGCCAAAGTGGTTAGAAAATCCTTCTATGTAGCCCACCTAATCACAAAAGGGTTCACATCTAGATCAAGAGAGGTTATTGTGCCCCTCTACTCATCACTCATCAGGCCCATAATAGAGTACAGTGCCCCATTTGGGATGTACCTTAATCGACACTTGCAACAGCTGGAAAGACCACAGAAGTACCTCACCAAGAGGATCATAGGCCTCAAACAGATGCCCTATGCAGCTCGACTAAAGAAATTCCAGCTCTACTTGGTTGCTTACCGCCTACTCAGAGGTGATTTCTGCCTGACGTACAAGGCCATGTCTAATCCAGAATTAATGGACATGTTCCACCTCAAGAAAACCAAATATCTTAGATCCACACTCTCTAGGGATTTAAACCTCAGAACAACAATAAATAGGACATGCTGGAGGGATAGATTCCTGTCCCAGAGACTTCCCTCGCTCTGGAATAGAATCCCAATCTATGTTAGGCAAAGCCCCTCACTGACTCTCTTCAAGAGAAATCTTAACGAGTGGATGGGAAATCATAAATTTACCCCTGGGATCACTTCAGTAGCCCTGCTGGACAGAGGCTCAGGAAACTAATCTAAAAGGGAGGCGAAAGCCAACACATTGTGGCTAGGCTTATAAATGCCCTTGGGCAGATAGCCTAGTACATACCTATGAACCTATGAACCTATGATACCATGCAGCACTTTGGGACAGAGGATCATGCTGTTCTCTCTCTGGTGAGTACAGACCTGTTACACATTATATTATTAACTGAAGAAATATTAAAGGCATTTGGAAGAGAACAGTATTAGTGATAGCTGTGGGAGAAAGGGACTGTACATTCATATTTCCGATGGTAGTATAAATGTAGATTTGGGATATTATAAGAATCATAGGAATTTCAAAGCTACTGAGTCTTGTGGTCATTATGCTTTGCCAGTTCTCACTATACACTTTATCTTCCTTCTAAAGGAGGGCTATGGCAGTCATGCCTTGAGTGAATTTATGAATAACCATCCAATTATCCAGGTCCCATGTGAAGGAAGATAATGTATTACACTGATTTATATGCAGGGGGATCTATTCCAGAGGTGAGGGAGTTACTGAGTGACAAATCTGTTTGTCCATGTTGTTTTACTGGCAGGTTTAAATATCTTTTTCTCCAATTTGGGAGATGGTATGATTTATGAAGGTACAAGAGATCCTGGACTACTGTGTCCTTGATTGCTGGGAAGCCAAGACATAGGTCTTTTCTGCAGTGCTCATAAGACAAAGGAAGGAGATACAGTGCTTCTAGTATTTTCTTGTAACTTAGGAATTTTAAGCCTATGATCCTCTTTGTTAGGAGCCTTAGGGGTCTTTCTAGCTGTTAGATATGTCTGGTTAGGTAGATCCTAAAGGGGCATTGTATTTCATAATTGATCTTATCAGCATTGAATACAAGGGGACAATAACCTCTTTTGATATGAGTGATATTACTTGAGGCTCAGCTGTGAAAGGATTTCCAGGCAACTGTTGTGGCATGGTGCTCAACGGAGAGTGAATTATCAACCCGTGCTTCCAAGTCTCCTACTACATTTTCATTTTGAAGTAAAGTATTGTCTGTGCTGTATGCTGTGGAGATTGTCTGCCAAATGCAACAATGTTGCATTTTTTTGCCCTTTAATTTAAGCCTATTCTCAATACATTAGGCATTTATAAGTGTAAGTGTCTTCTGGAAGGCTTCTCTGTGGTAGGAGACTTGAAAATGACTCCCAGTTTACAGTCATCTGCTAACTTGGTTAGCTACAGGTCCTGTTTTTTACTTAGTATGTCAGGGAAGTAAATACCAATCAAAAGAAGTCTCAGCACTTAGACTTTTAGGACACTACTCACTTTCACATCCTCTGAAGCTGGCCATGCTGCCTACACCTTGTGATTTCTGTCTTTTATCCAATCTGTTATACTGCTTATTTAGTTTATTTGTTATGTTCACATTGCAGATGGTGTCAAATTTATTTATTTATTATTATTTATTTATTTATTTACATTTGTTAACCGGGATAGTCCGACTGGATATATGTCCATTTTCAGCGGAGAGGCCGGGGAGAAAAAACCCAACAGTAAAAAAAATCATTACATATAACTCAAAGTCATATTACATATCACTTCTCGCAAAACAGCATAATAGAATATTAAGAACATTTATGAAGAACATTAGTATTACAGAACAATCATCCGCCAAGACAATCCATACACATTGCATCTATACATAAATCTGGAGAAGGGATTAACCAGGCTTGATGCCTTGGACAAATCAAGATGAGCTGTGTGAAGATTGTGACAGCTGTCAACAGATTGTGTTACCTTCTAAAAAAGTTAAAGGTGTTCATTCGACACCATCTATCTTTCACAAAACCAAATTGCTGTGGATCTAGCTTGGTCAGATTTTTAATGTTGATGTTAACCTAGTCTGTTATAATGTGCTATGTAGTCTTACAATGAGAAACCTCAGGCTGATGAGAGTACAGTTTCTGGGGTCAATAGTAAGGCCACCATTATGGAGGGGCGTCAGCATTGCTGTATGTCATACTTCATGGCGTGAGCCTGTAGCCAGACTAAGGATAAACATCTTATGTAGAGGTTCTGCCAAGGCATGGATGTTGTATGTTATCTTGTCACATGGAGGAAGTGTTTTTAGTCTCGGCCAGTACTTTCACTGTAACCCTGTATACGTGTACCCTCACTTCTACATATGATGGAACGTACATGCTAAAGTCATGGATGGTGACTCCAACCTACTAGCCAACACCTTTAGAGAGGAAAATATAGCAGAGCTCAAATCCAAATATGAAGAGGATGAAAAAGTTTTTAGCCTCCTAAAAGAGCATTTTCAAGGAGGGCCTTTAAATTACAGCCTAGAGAAGACCAGATGAATATTCTGCAGTTGTGCTATATAGAAATATATTCTGATGAAATGATGACCGGCATCAGTGATTCTGCTGTACCCTAAACCTAACTGCTCTGGTCAGCCAATGAGGGTGAGACAAATTTTCATTGATCAGGACTAACTGCTCATGACATATGTTGATCAGCACTGCCAGAAACCTCAGGCTATATTATGTGGGTAGCACCTGATGTACATATTAGAAGCAAACAGTATGCTAGATATATGGTCATGGCTTGTGAACAGTGATGCAGATATTAGGAGCATACAGTGTACTACATACATGGTCATGACCTGTGAAAAGTGATAGACATGTCAGGAGCATTCAGCGTGCTAGATACATAGTCATGACTTGTGAACATTGATGGACATATTAGGAGCATACAGTGTGCTAGATACATGGTTGTGGCTTGTGAACAGTGATGGACATATTAGGATTAGGAGCATACAGTGTGCTAGATACATGGTCATGGCTTGTGAACAGTGATGGACATATTAGGATTAGGAGCATACAGTGTGCTAGATACATGGTCATGGCTTGTGAACAGTGATGGACATATTAGGAGCATACAGTGTGCTAGATACATGATCATAGCCTGTGAACAGTGATGGACATATTAGGAACATACAGTGTGGTAGATACATGGTCATGACTTGTGAACAGTGATGGACATATTAGGAGCATACAGTGTACTAAATACATGGTCATGGTTTGTGAACAATGATGGACATATTAGGAGCATACTGTGTACTACACACATGGTTATGGCTTGTGAACAGTGATGGACATATTAGGAGCATACAGTGAGCTAGATACATGGTCATGACTTGTGAACAATGATGGACATATTAGGTGCATTCAGTGTGCTAGATACATGGTCATGGCTTGTGAACAGATACATGGTCATGGCTTGTGAACAGCGATGGACATATTAGGAGCATACAGTGTGCTAGATACATGGTCATGACTTGTGAACAATGATGGACATATTAGGAGCTTTCAGTCTGCTAGATACATGGTTATGGCTAGTGAACAGAGATGGACATATTACGAGCATACAGTGTGCTAAATACACAGTCATGGCTTCTGAACACTGATGGACATATTGGTAGCATACAGTGTGCTAGACACATTATCATGGCCTGTGAATAGTGATGGACATGTTAGGAGTATACAGTGTGGTAGATACATGGTCATGGCTTGTGAGCAGTGATGGACATAGAAGCATACAGTATGCTAGATACATGGTTATGGCTTGTGAACAGTGATGGACATATTAGGAGCATACAGTGTGCTAGATACATGGTCATGACTTGTGAACAGTTCAACAGAGCACACAGGTTGCTTTGTGAAGTAGTGCAGTAAGTTGTTCTTTTCACATTTAAGAAGTTTTGCATACTTATAGTAATGCTTCAGCAGCTTACAATGTGAAGAAGTGTTTCAAGGAACATTCTAGAAGCAAGCTAAAGTATGTAAACTCCAAACAGAGTAGTGGGATGTTATAGTAACCATGTATAAGAATATGGTAACTGAGAAAGTTATGCACATTCTGCATCTGGAAAAAGGGTGTGTGTAAGCTGATGGCAAAAGCAAAAATTGTTGTTAACATGAGACACCAATGGAACTGCTAGTTTGTGGATTCTGAGTTCCGTAAAGAGTGTTTCCTATTGTGGAATAAATGAGTGACTAAGCTGTGGTTTTGGAAGTTCTGAGTAAAGATCATTTGCTGGTACAAAGCAGAGAAGCTACTTACTTGTTGCATTCCATGAGCACTAGGAAGATTGCTGCTTCTGAAAAGTTTGTTTTCCGTTTTGCTCCCTGTTAGATGTAAGAGCAAGTGAACCTAATTAAGAGAAAGTTTCTCAACTGGATTTCTGTTTACAGCAAATTCCTGACAACATACTTTCTGGGATTCAGAAGAGATTACTGGGAGCGGCAATTCCTATCATGAGTGGCCAAACCCTCATGGTAAACCTTTCAGATATGTAGAGAGAGCCCCACTTCAGTGATTTTTCACAATTAGAAGAATCACAGCTGTAGGCTGCCCCATTAGCCATGCTGGATGAGTGGCTAAAACTAATTAACCATGTTCTCTTCAGAGAATCACTTAGTTGAGCAAAATAGCACAGACAGGTAATGGTGGAGGATATGTGAATGTGGGTGTACATGCATGAGTCTGTGGGTATGTATCACGGTCAAGTGGGGTCCTAGGTAGGGTAATGGTTCAGGGTCCCCCCCCTTAGTAGCCCCAAGCCATTCCAGTGTCCTGTTACTTGGCTCTTTCTCCCCATTTACCAAAAACACTGTTCAAACCTGTTAGTGTGCATACTATTTCCTTTTTTACTTATACAGTGTTTAAAGATATTTAAAACTTTTATTTCACATTTTATAGCATAAGCACTGATAGCCATTTGCTAAACAAAACAATACAGTCTTACAATGACAGCAGACTTAGCATGAACAGTAAGTATCTCTGCCCTTGAAACTCACATTCATTGAAACGGAATTGAAACCCACATTCAAAGAACATGCATCTGGCCAGTGGTGGATTAAGTTTATCTTCGGGCTGTTTTCAAACCAAAGGCCCCTTGCACATATTTTTGGACTATGCATACATGTATGTGTTCTTTGATGCACCATCTTGATTGTATTAAACTATATCCTTTTATAATACAGCACCACTTGTTAGAGTGTGTTTTAAGTTTGTAGGTTTGAACATTTTTCCAGTAAGCAATGAAACAAAATGTATGAACCAATAAGGGCAAAACTACCCATTACAAAACATTTCAACCACAAAAGGCCACTCAAACTTCTGTCATTACAATCCACCAATATCAGTGAGTATACAAAATCTCTGCAGAAGTAAAAGTCACCAGAATAATTCCACATTAAAGAAATTTATAACTAATGAAGAGGTTGCTGCTGGCAAACAGCTTTGCATTTTGGTGCTTCATGTACAAATTCAGTGCTTGCTGCCCTTGAAGAATAAACTGCCCATGTCAAATTAAAAAAAAAATGGGAAGCTGATAATGTTGTAATAGGGAATAACTGTCAAACCAGCAACAGGTTTGTAGTTACTTGACATCTCATCCAAAGGAGGACACATTCAGGAATACGGCAGCCCAATCCCTCCTCGAAGAAGGCACTGCAATATCAGCACTCCATGTACATGATAAGGAAAGGAAAGGTATGTTACTTGTTGTGCTACTAACACTGCTTCAAAATTTATAGCACAAACACTGATGATGGCCATATGCTAAATAAAACAGTTGCACATTGAAAACAAACTTAGCATGAGTAATAGTAAACTTCCCTTGCTTGAAACTCAACACTCCTTGAAAATGCAGAGAAGCTCAACAGTCTTTAAAAATCCACTAAAACTAATAGTCTTTGAAAATCCACTAAAAACTCAACAGTCCTTGTTGATGACAGTTTGACATTTTTTGTAGAAGATTCAACTCTAGGGTCTGGTATTGAAGGCACAAGGATCGAGTTTGACTGAGTTAACCAACCTGGCATCCCCAGTGTTGTGCTAGTTACTTATAAAAGTAATAAGTTACTATTACTAGTTACTTTTTAGTGAAAGTAATGTATTACTATTACTTATTACTTTTCTAAAAAAGTAATATATTACTATTACTAGTTACTAACTAAAGTAACTAGTTACTGTTGAGTTACTTTTACATAAGTATAGTTTATCAAGGTTTACCTTTAGATGTGCGTATTGCACACAGGCTAATTCGCAATTGTGCGAAAGGCAGTCTGTAAGATGCAAACACCGAGCGGAAAAGGTTGAATGTGCAATGGCGAATGCCCAGTGAGATTCGCTCATTGCATTTAACATTTTGGGTGGATTGCACAATAGTGGGGATCGAAATGGTTCCTTTCACCACTGTTGTGCGATCTCAGTTAGAATAATAAAGTAGGGGGTGGGGGGTGCAGGGGGGCTTGCCCCCCTACTTTACACTTTGGGTTTTTTTGTTCAATATTAATGTTCGAAAAACAGTGAATCTGCTTTTTGATTTGCTGTTTTTCGAACATTAAGGACTGTCCGCGTCTACATTTTTGTGGTTTCGGGTCACTCATATGAGCACTCGAACCACTGTGATTCGAGGTTTTAAAGGTAAACCGTTTATCAATTCTCATATTCAGATTTCCTCACACACTACTTGCGTGTGAGGAATACCTGCTTACTGCACATGAATACGAGTGTATTAAAGTTGTACACACAGTGTTATAATGATGAATAACATTTTAAAGATTACAAAATCCCAGACTAGTATTTATAGTCAGAAACCTTTTTTAATTAAAAAAGGGAAGGGGTTTTTTTCAACTGGAAATTTTTTGTTTTTTTTAAAAAAGCAAAAAATTCCCTGACAAAAATTTCCCCCTTTCTGGGATTCAGAAGAGATTACTGGGAGTGGCAGATTCCTATCATGAGTGGCCAAACCCTCACCCAGTGGTAAACCATTCAGGATATATAAGAGAGAGCCCCCACTTCAGTGATTTTTCACAATTAGAAGAATCACAGCTGTAGGCTTTCGCCCCATTAGCCATGCTGGGATGAGTGGCTAAAACTAATTAACCATGTTCTCTTCGAGAATCACTTAGTTGAGCAAAAAATAAGTTGCACCAGACAGGTAATGGTGGAGGTTATGTGAATGTGGGTGTACATGCATGAGTCTGTGGGTATGTATCTGTGAGTGTGTGTTGGTTTGGGTAGTTCCTGTAGGGGGGTTAGGTAGGGGATTGACAATGTAACCGTGTCTGTGTGTCTGTGAGTTCATTCAACTGCAGGATCTTAACTGAATGTCTCTGTGTGTGTATGGTGTGTGTGTGTGTGTGTGTGTGTGTGTGTGTGTGTGTGTGTGTGTGTGTGTGTGTGTGTGTGTGAATGTGTGTGGGAGACTGAATGAGGGCAGGTGCCTGTGCCAATACAATGCATGGGCCACCAGTGGTAATTAAGAATGATTCAGAGACATGCAAATTAACCAGTCATAAGGTCTTCCTCATTGTGCATAAAGTTGTCTCTGTATTGCATCGTACACAGTCTCATAAATTAGTCAGCCTGCAGTAGCTAGTTTACGTGAGGACTAAGGATTCTTTATGAATTCCAGGAAGTGTGTTTTCTTTTAGGTTGGGTCTCTGAAAACACTATTAAAAATCCAAACAATGACCTGTGCAGTGTTCTTTTAACCAGAGCTGAACTCAGACAGAGGCTGCTTTTTCTGTTTGGCATGTCAAGGCTGAAGTGAAGCTTCTATTTGTTATTCAAGGACTGAGACCAAACTTGCTTATTTCTGTTTACTATTCAAAGGCTAAAATAAAGCTTGTCTTTTTTCTGTTTGCCTTATAAAAGTAATTGAACTTTAGCTGAATAAACTGAATTATTTTGTAGAAAAACTGAATCTATGAAAGTGCTTTTTCATAACATTGTTTAGCGGATTTGAGTTCCAAATGAAGCAGAGTCAGTAGGTGTACTAATATGTGGCCCACAGCATCTGAGTATCACAATGGGCAGTGAACAATACGTATGTAGTGCATCGAATGCCATGATTATGTTTCAGAATCAGGAAAATAACAAGCTTGTGAAGTTCCTTTCTGATGTCAGAAAGGTTATTAACAAGCCCTTTTAATAAAGCATTTCACATTTGGAGATAACAGCACACAGTGCTGCGTGGCAAAGAACAGTGGCAGAAGGCAAAACAGCTTTGAAAACTATTAGATACTTAACTTTGCCATATTTACAAATAAAAAATGTTGCAGAATGAATAACAACTTTTAAATCCATTCTTTCTTCAGGACAGTTTGCTTCTGCCTGCTCCATGTATTTTTTGGCAGTGCTGTGTTTTACCAGCTTTCAAAAGTTTTGAAAGCCAGTAAGATTTTTGTAGTGCTACACCTCCCCCCCGCCATAACTGGTAGCACACAAAACAGTTAAATCTCCATGTCTGTAGTACATTATAATCAGGTCTCATCCATCATAACCTGTATTATGTGTTCTCAATATGGATGCCAAGATTCACCTTTCAAGCTTCACTCTTGATGAGAAATTCTTGGCAGCCATATCTTGAACACATAGTAAGTTGGCTATGCTCAGAGACCCAGTCATAATCTTTTACATTAAGCATGTGGTACGTCTTCCTAGGAGTCCACTCACAGACAATAGTTGTCATAAGACATCATCATCTGTAGAACAGACAGGAGACAACGCCAGGTAAGCACACAAAAGAATGCAAAATTAAAAGGAGGGATATCTACAGCATTAAAATGTGTGACTATAGCACATGTGTTTACATGCAGACTGCACACACATAATAACACATCCCCATAATGAAGCATGCTAGAGACATGCACAAACCTCATCATGGAATCTGGACCGGCTACAGTGGCAGATAGAGACTCTCTGGGTGCTTACTGCTTATCCTTAGTAGTGTGGCAGCAGTGGTGACATCACACTATCACACATAAGCAAAGTGTACAATGCACTGGACGTAGAAGCATGCACACTATAGGCAGTAATAGTTACATCACTATCTGCAATAACTACACCAGTGCTCCTTATGACACACGCAAACTGCACAATACTCTGTTGTATGAGACTGACTGGTAATTGAGACTTTGGCGGCTCTGGGTTTCTTTTCTTGCTGGGGCACTATAGAGGCACAGTAGCTAGCTGGTGGGGCACATAGGACATGTGAAAAATACACCAAAACACCATACCAATAAAGTATAGAATATGATACATTGTAACAACTCACCCAAAATCCAATGTTAAAAAATGAAAGACCATTTCCTCTTGGGAAAAAAAAAACAATGGCAATGTTCACAACAGAGGAAAAACTACTAATTTGCCATGCTCAAGGTTTATGGTCTGGATGAAATACTAGTCTGCTACAGTGTGTTAGGTTAATGATGTGGTCAGCAATAGAGCACAGGCAGGACAATGTCATACACAAAGAGAATAGTGCTGCATTAGATAGAGCAAAATATCATTAACCCAAATTCAAGAGCAGGGTATGATTTATTTTGTTCTATGCTGTGCTGTAAGGAGAATATTTTCAAACAACAAACAGACATTATGATGCTCTGGATTTTTTCCACGTGGAAATTACCACAGGAAAAGTCCCATACCATATCCTGGCAAGCTACAGGTCACCCTCCATGTCCCTCGGATTCAATAACTCATACCCAGACCTACTGGAGACACTCACCATTACATCAAATACCCTATTCATGGGAGACTTTAACTATACCTCTAAAGACTGGGAAAGATATACTGCCTCATAATTGCAGGCACAATGATTCCTGGACTTTATTAACAGTGGTATGTCATGCAGACTGGTGTGTTCAAGGTGTGGGGTTTGAGACTGACAAGTATAATTTATCTATAACCTCAGCACTGAAATAAATAGGACATGCTGGAGGGACAGATTCATAACCCAGAGGCTCCCTTCACTCTGGAATAAAATCCCAATCCAGGTTAGGCAGAGTCCCTCATTGACTCTCTTCAAGAGGAATCTTGATGAGTGGATGGGAGATCATAGGTTTACCCCAGGTATCACTTCTGTGTCACTGTTAGACAGAGGCACAGTATACTAACCTTGAAAAAGGGCATAGCAAAATTAATTTAAAATGGGTGGTGAAAGCCAAACACACTCTGGCTAGGCTTATAAATGCCCTAGGGCAGATAGCCTAGTATGAACCTATGAACCTATAACCTCAGAAATACACTTGACTAGATAGTGTGCACACTCACCAGAAGTTCAAAAATAATAGACATGGTACTCACCAATATAGCAGAGTGCTGCACCCTTTCATTTCATTCCCTCACTGGTGAGATCAGATCACAAAGTTTTCTCCTTTGAAATAAAAATCAACTCGGTAACCCTAGCAAACCCTCTATCAATTAGAAAGTACTCGAAAGCAAACTATATCTTACTAAGCAATATTTTGTCTAAATTCAATACCCATCCCAACCCTGAGTTCAAGGCAACCTATGCAGAATTGTTCACAGAGACTCTTCACAAACATATCGATGGCTGTATAGAAGCTTCTGTACCTACTAGAAGTAAACCGAAAACAAACTCCAAAAACAAACTTCACTGGTGGAATCCTAACCTTAATAGGGTCCATAACAAAAAGAAAAAAAAAACATGACTGAAATCAGGAACAGCAACTCCCATAATGATAGGGCCTCTCTAATTAAATTAAACAGGACACCAAGAGGACTAACTAAGTCCAATGATATTAAGATAGCCTCATGCGCTAAAGACAACAAAAGGTCTTCTACAGCTTTTTCTGAAACCTCAAAGGCAGCACACATCAGTATGCTCAACCGGTGGTCAGTGGTTCCACCTTCACTGGGCATAGTGATATAGCAAATTTACTGGATGACAAATCCAGCTCAGACTTCACTCCTATTCCCTGTGCCTCCCTCCCATGAAATACCTACTAGCATACTGCCAACTATTAGCAGAGAGCAGGTCCTGGCGGTGCTCACTAAGGCCAAAAACACAGCCTCAGTGAGCCCTGACAATATCCTGGGCTGCTCTACATAGTTTGAACATGACCTGTCAGGAGTACTTGAGTCACTTTTCAACTATAGCCTCAAAACAGGCTTTGTACCATGAGAACGGAGGTCTACAAAGGTTAGCCCGCTTTACAAGAGTGGACCATCAACTGACCTCACAAAATACAGACCTATTAGTCTAACTAGTCTATTATGAAAAGCCATGAAACAAATTATCATGAAAATGATCAACAAAGACATAGGTAACCTTCACACACTGGACCCAATCCAGTTTGGCTTTGTCGGGAAGGTTTTGCCTACTAAACCCAGTGGATTTCTGTGAGAAGGTCACCAAGGCAATGGATGAGGGGAACATGGTGCATATTACCTACCTGGACCAGGCTAAGGCATTTGATACGATACTCCACTTGGGTATAGTTGACAAACCCTCCGAACTGGGCATATACCAGAACATAACTCTCTGGATTGCCAACTGTCTCACAGAAGGGACCCAGGAAGTCAGGACTGGTGAGACCATTTCCACTAGGAGACCAGCCAACAGCAGGGTATCTGAGGGTTCTGTGTTGGGACATCTCCTATTTGGTATCTACTTCTCAAAGGTAAATGCTAATGTCAAGGGCCTTTGGCTGACTACGTTTGCACATGACTTCAAATTGGCAGCTATTATAGATTCCCTCCATGATACAAATATCTTACAAACAAATGACTGGTACCAAAGTCACATATTAAAACTCAATGCCAAGAAATGTATTATAGTGCCTTTTGGAAAATTACCACCAGGCTAATTATTCCATTAATAAGACATATCCTGAAGAGTTGACCCAGTAGCAGAGGTGGATCACGGTCAAGTGGGGTCCTAGGTAGGGTAATGGTTCAGGGTCCCCCCTTAGTACTCCCAAGCCATTCCAGTGTCTTGTTACTTGGCTCTTTCTCCCCATTTACCATAAACACTGTTCAAACCTGTTAGTGTGCATACTATTTCCTTTTTTACTTATACAGTGTTTAAAGATATTTAAAACTTTTATTTCACATTTTATAGCATAAGCACTGATAGCCATTTGCTAAACAAAACAATACAGTCTTACAATGACAGCAGACTTAGCATGAACAGTAAGTATCTCTGCCCTTGAAACTCACATTCATTGAAATGGAATTGAAACCCACATTCAAAGAACATGCATCTAGCCAGTGGTGGATTAAGTTTATCTTTGGGCTATTTTCAAACCAAAGGCCCCTTGCACATATTTTTGGACTATGCATACATGTATGTGTTCTTTGATGCACCATCTTGATTGTATTAAACTATATCCTTGTATAATACAGCATCACTTGTTAGAGTGTGTTTTAAGTTTGTAGGTTTGAACATTTTTCCAGTAAGCAATGAAACAAAATGTATGAACCAATAAGGGCAAAACTATCCATTACAAAACATTTCAACCAGAAAAGGCCACTCAAACTTCTGTCATTACAATCCACCAATATCAGTGAGTATACAAAATCTCTGCAGAAGTAAAAGTCACCTGAATAATTCCACATTAAAGAAATCTATAACTAATGAAGAGGTTGCTGCTGGCAAACAGCTTTGCATTTTGGTGCTTCATGTACAAATTCAGTGCTTGCTGCCTTTGAAGAATAAACTGCCCATGTCAAATTTAAAAAAAAATGGGAAGCTGATAATATTGTAATAGGGAATAACTGTCAAACCAGCAACAGGTTTGTAGTTACTTGACATCTCATCCAAAGGAGGACACATTCAGGAATACGGCAGCCCAATCCCTCCTCGAAGAAGGCACTGCAATATCAGCACTCCATGTACATGATAAGGAAAGGAAAGGTATGTTACCTGTTGTGCTACTAACACTGCTTCAAAATGTATAGCACAAACACTGATGATGGCCATTTGCTAAATAAAACAGTTGCACATTGAAAACAAACTTAGCATGAGTAATAGTAAACTTCCCTTGCCTTGAAACTCAACATTCCTTGAAAATGCAGAGAAGCTCAACAGTCTTTAAAAATCCACTAAAACTAATAGTCTTTGAAAATCCACTACAAACTCAACAGTCCTTGTTGATGACAGTTTGACATTTTTTGTAGAAGATTCAACTCTGGGTCTGGTATTGAAGGCACAAGGATCGAGTTTGACTGAGTTAACCAACCTGGCATCCCCAGTGTTGTGCTAGTTACTTATAAAAGTAATAAGTTACTATTACTAGTTACTTTTTAGTGAAAGTAATGTATTACTATTACTTATTACTTTTCTAAAAAAGTAATATATTACTATTACTAGTTACTAACTAAAGTAACTAGTTACTGTTGAGTTACTTTTACATAAGTATAGTTTATCAAGGTTTACCTTTAGATGTGCGTATTGCACACAGGCGAATTGCAATTGTGCGAAAGGCAGTCTGTAAGATGCAAACACCGAACGGAAAAAGGTTCGAATGTGCAATGAGCGAATGCCCAGTGAGATTCGCTCATTGCACATTTAACATTTTGGGGTGGATTGCACAATAGTGGGGATCGGGAAATGGTTCCTCTCTCTACTGTAGTGCGATCTCGGAGTTAGAATAATAAAGTAGGGGGTGGGGGGTGCAGGGGGGCTTACCCCCCTACTTTACACTTTGGGTTTTTTTGTTCAATATTAATGTTCGAAAAACAGTGAATCTGCTTTTTGATTTGCTGTTTTTCGAACATTAAGGACTGTCGGCGTTTACATTTTTGTGGTTTCGAGTCACTCATATGAGCACTCGAACCACTGTGATTCGAGGTTTTAAAGGTAAACCGTTTATCAATTCTCATATTCAGATTTCCTCACACACTACTTGCGTGTGAGGAATACCTGCTTACTGCACATGAATACGAGTGTATTAAAGTTGTACACACAGTGTTATAATAATGATGAATAACATTTTACAGTTTACAAAATCCCAGACTAGTATTTATAGTCAGAATCACAATTTAATACTTAAACCAAAGTACACACAACCAGTAAAACAAGACCCATAGCAAGTTACAAACTATCAAATTTTCAACAACGTACATTAGACTAACCTGCTAAAACTAATGCTGAGGATGCAAAAATGCTTACAGTAAATGTTGTAGAGGTCTAACAAGACTGTTAACACAGCAAAGTCAACCAAAATATCACTTTATATAACTATTCACAATGACTACACTTTTCTGTTGGCTCGAAGAAGGAGCAACTTTTCAAAGTGTTCGTCGGTGAGTCTATTTCTTCTTGCAGTCAGCGCTTGTCCAACAAGGCTGAATAGGTGTTCAATGGGTGCACTAGATGGCAGAGCTGTATTTGTGTCCAGAAATATCTTCTTGACTATAGGGTAACTGTTGAGAGAAGATATTTCTCTAGAAGTGTCAGCCAGATACATGTCCATCTAAGAAGATATGCTGAAATTGGCTGGTGTTGACTCTTTGAAGCTGAAGAAGCTGTCTTCGGCAGTTAATACAAAAGCTTCAGATGACCCACTTGAATGTTCATACAGTTTCTGCTTGGCATCAAGGAGCAGCACCTTACCTCTGAGTTTCTGCTATTCTTTGGCCATCCATCACAAACGGAACTATGGATGCACCATGCTAGCCAGAATGAGCTCTTCATGCTCCAGAAGGTGGTTGAACCAAGCCTCAATGCCTTTAAGAAGAGCATCAATTAGTGGCACAACAAGCTTCACAGACTGCCTGACTATGAACAACTTGTTTTTCAGGCATGTAATGGTGGGAATCAGGATTCCCATGAAGCTTTTCAGCTCTGACTGCAGGATACCCAGAGCCATTGCCAGGGGCTGCATTGCTTGCACAAACTCAGCAACAAAGGTAATTTCTGCAAGCCTGAAGATGGCAATTCCAATCTGTTCACATATCTCATTCAGCAAGCCCTCACCTCGAGTTACAATGAGGTGAATTCTCTCCATCGCGTAGAAAGTGGGATTCCATCATGTTGCATTGGGAATAATCAATGCCAGATCACACTTATTTCAAGCCACCTCAGCAGTTTGGGTGCTGTGACTAGCCTTGTTCCAAGCAGCATAGCATTTGACAGTGGTGCTTCGCATGATCTTTTTATACTGTGTATCATTACAAGCAGATTCAGCATCCTGCATGGCAACTAGATTCAATGTGTGTGTGCTGCACATCTCAGATGGGGAGGCAGCGAATAGGTGTTCTCACTATGCCCTGACTCAGCACGGCTGACACGCTGTTGTAAGTCACTTCACCATCATCATCCTCATCTTGTGAGAGAATGCTTATAGTCTCAGATCTCTCACATTCTGAGAAAACAGTGAAAGCTTTTACAAAATTGCTGCCATTGCCAGTAATTGTCACACACACTTTTTGATCTATCTTGTACTTGATGTGAACGCTCTCAAGAGTTGATGCTATGAGATCATATGTATACCTCACCTGTAATCCGCAGCATGACAAAGCAGCTGACTTTCTTTGAAGTGTGTCACAATCAATAATGTGGGCAGTGACTTCAAAGAAACTACGATTCTGATGGGTCCAAATGTCAGCCATAGTACAAACAGTTGAAATGCTTGCTAAGGTTTCCATCAGATTCTCTTTCTTATCACTGAACTGTTTCTCCACTCGTTCAACGAGAGTTTTCCTGCTCATGACAATTTTTCCTGGCTGCAGAACAGTTACAAGGTTGATGAAGGATGGCTGTTAAACAATACTGAAACACTGCATGTCATTCACCACAAAGTCAATGATCAAACCATCCACCTTGGACTGTGTGACATGACCAGAACAAAAGACTGCTGCAATAGATGGCTCAGTCAATGATTTCTTGTTCAACTTGTCAACACCTGAATCAACTGCTTACCTCTTCAGACTATTTAGCTTTCCAACTGCGATAGGATGTGATGTTTGAAGATGCTTTATGAAATTCAACGTACTGTTTACCGCACTTCTGTAAGGCTTCTTTGTCGGCAGACATAGCTTACATTTCACATCAATGTTTTTTCCATCATTCATAATTAGGTCAAAGATTTTGGTGTACATGGATCGTTCAAATGAACTTTGACTTTCCATTTCTGAGTGAAAGCACTAAGCAGAAAAATAAATGGATGTGCCTGGAATATGTATATATATATATATATATATATATATATATATATATATATATATATACATATTGCAAATGGAAACTACATTTAATCTTTCTTAACTGAAGCCTCTGTCAAAATGTGGCTCTGACTGGCTAAAGCTTAAAATAAAGGGACTGCCAGAAAAAAGTTCAAGTTAACGCTAAAGAACTTTTGTTTTTGAAAACATGAACCTGCAGTGAATGAATTTTCTACATTTTTTTTAATAGCTGAATAAAACAATTTTATATCTGAAACACCTAAACAGTATATGGAACAGCACAAACAACTGAAATGCTGCAAGAGCAAGCTTTTATTTTAGCAAAAAAAAAAAAAAAGTGAAGTCCTGCCTATGTGGAACGATCCCCATTCGACCTTAAATGAACCCACTGGTCTGCTTTTCTGCATTGAACAGCTTTGGCTGGTTCCATCCTGGGACCTCTCCTGTTTGGTATCTACTTCTCTGAAGTACAGGCTAACACAGAAGGCCTCTGGCTAACGAAGTTTGCAGATGACTGCAAACTAGGAGCCATAGTCAAGTCCCCAAATTATGTGGACATCCTATAGAAGGGCCTGGTGTCAGAGCCATGGCCTCAAGCTCAATGCCAAAATGTGCAGTGTCATCCCCTTTGGTAAAAACTCTGTACCCATGAACTACCACATAGGCAGCAATCTACTTAACACCAAATGTGTGATAAGAGACCTTGGGACCCAGGTGGACAGTAGTCTCTCCTTTGATAGTCACATCGCCACAGTAGTCAGGAAGTCCTGCTACGTGGCACACCTCATCATAAAAGAGTTCTCATCCAGGAAAAAAGAGGTCATTGTTCCCCTCTACTCGACACCCATTATACCCATTATAGAGTACAATGTCCCATTTGGAATGTACCTCACAAGACATCTGCAGCAGCTGGAAAGGCCACAGAAGTACCTCACAAAGAGGATTACTGGCCTCAAACAAATGCCCTACACTGACCGCCTCAAAAAACTCCAGCTTTACTCCGTAGCATACCGCCTACTCCGAGGTGATCTCTGCCTAACATATAAAGCTATGTCAAACCCAGAGCTGTTGGACATGCTACACCTAAAGAAATCCCAATCTCTCTGAGCTACATGCTCTAGGGACCTAAACCTTGTCACCACAATAAACAGGACATGCTGGAGGGATAGATTCCTGTCCCAGAGACTTCCCATACTCTGGAACAGGTAACCCATCTATGTCAAGCAAAGTTCTTCATTAGCACTCTTCAAGAAAAATTTTGATGAGTGGATGGGAAATAGGAAATACACCCCGGGGATCACTTCTGTGTCTCTGCTTGATAGTGGCACAGGAAAATAACTTTCTTGGGTGGTGTAAGCCAGGGAACCTTGTTGGCTAGGCTTACGTAGGCCCTTGGGCCGATAGCCTAGTACCTACCTATGAACCTTTGAACAACTACTGAAGTCACTTTTCATAGCAAATTATTAGGAGTGATAGTGGATGATAATTTTACATTCGACCTGTATATACAAAATTGCATAAGAAAAACTCATCAAAAATTAGGAATGCTTTATGGAGCCAAAAACTTTCTCACTGACACAACTAAGACCACACTTGCCACTACTTATCCCCTCCTCACACTTCTTTATGGTGCTCTCATCCTCACTAACCTGCAGGTTTCACAAAAATTAAAACTTGAACAAAAATAATAAAGTTGCTAAAGTTGCAGCAAATACCCCTTTGAGAACCCACCACTATACAGCACTAAAAAGCCTAAATTGGTTAGAACTGCCTTATCAATTAACATATACACAGCTTCTTGCCACCTATAAAATTATCCAGCATCCATCTGCCTGGCCAGGACTAAAACACTTTCTATGCACAGTGTTAAGAAGTCTGCCACAGGTTGCTTACTTAAGACTATAACATATTATAGTAACGTGTTACGTTTGTAATGCGTTACTCCCATCACTGGTTATGACGACCCATTACGTCACTGATAATACCCATACTGTCAGGCATTATTATTTTCTTAAAACAGTTAACCAGCACATCTGCATTTATGTTTGTACTACAAGAACCCTTGATTCTGATCAAGTTCCTGACAATGATATTAAGTAAAATTAACAAACTGCACATGCAGTGAAATACATGTAACTGTATGAAGAAAAAGATCCTAAAAAATTAAGCTTGGTTTTGTGCATTTATTATCCACTTATAATATTGGATGACTGTAATTAATTTAGTGTCCATAAAAACTTGCTACTTTTGCTGAACTTAGAAGGGAGAAACAGATTAAGCTCTTCTGTTATCACCTAATAATGGAACAAAAGAACTCCTGCTAAGCAAGTTTACAAGTCCCACTGTGCAGTTATTGTGTGGTAAGCAAATCAATGCTGCTGAACCACAAGAGTGGCAGAACATTCCTAATTGATTTTTTTTTTTTACCAGTCATGAAGCATACACTTTGTCCAATAGAAAATGGGAAACTGAAGGTAATTATTTAAAGAAAAATTCATCATTTAAAAAAATGTTATGCAAACTAAAATGACTATACACTTTGTCATAACTACAACTTAATATACAATAATGTGCAAATGGCTACCATTTATTTTTGGATATCTTCTTGCTGTTGTGTGGAATACTCCATCTATGAATTGCAATAAATCAGGAAGAATGGGGCTTCTTCTCAATCATTTCAAAAAGCATTTATGTTTTTAAAAGTTATATGCTTCACAGTTTATGGTTTTCTTAACTATCTCAGATTATCTCATAATGCTCACTTGAGAATATTGAAAGAATATTCACTGATCATTTGTCCATTTTATAATTTTATATGTTTTCTGACTGTATTAGTCACCAAGGGAGAGCAATACAGCAGCTACATGCTACCTAAAATTGAAGTATGAACTTCTTATTAAAGTAGTGCACAGGTTGTTGTGTCTTTCGGCTTTTCCCGGTTAGGGGTCGACACAGCAGAACTCCAGTCCGCTAATGATTGGCAGTAGATTTTTATGTGCCGAGTTGCCAGCTCTGACGCACAACCTTCAACGAAGGTATGCCCATTCATGCATATCTCCACACAGAAGACGTTTTAGCTGAGAATCGAACAGGACAACGTCTTACTGTGAGGCGACAACGCTACCGCAACACCATCACCGGAATATGTTAAATTCTTGCATCTGGTATTAACAAAAGCATAATGTGTTCAGAACACACACACACACACTCTTACCTTCTCTCGCACTGTACCAGTCTAGAACCAACATTGCATAGTGTTTTAATGAACTTTTATTCTTTCTCTTACTCTCTCACACACACACTCTTACCTTCTCTTGCAGAGTCGCACTGTACAAGAACGTCTGTTTTGAATCCCGCGTGCAAATAAATAATGATGACTTTACTTTAATTCCGCATGCAAGTAAGTAATGATGACCTTACAAGTTTGCTTCTGCGGTCGCGTGCATCCATGCGTATATGACACACGCATGGTCCTCCTTAAAGGAGAACACACCGTGTTAAGAAGTTTTTTTTTTAAAGCCCTAGAACTGGTTGCCCCCAGTTACGTGGCTGAATTCAATCAAAAAGTAATGAAAAAGTAATTCAGATTTGCTTTACTAGTTATTAAAAAAAGTAACCTATTACTATTACTGCATTACTATATTGACAAGTAATGCATAAAATTACTAGTTACTGAAAAATGTAATATATTACAGTCAAGGGAGCCCACAGGATATTTTTCAGGAGGGTGCATACCCAGAGCCCCGCCCACACATCCCCCCACCCCACCCCCACCCCCACGCAGCCATTCCAGTGTCCCATTATTTGGCTATTTCTCCCCATTTGTCATAGACACTGTTCAAATCTCTCAGTGTGCATACTGTTTTATGCTTTACTTCTGCAATGATTACAGATATTTGGATTTCATTTACAACTTTTATTTCAAATGTTATAGGACAAACACTGACAGACATTTACTAAACCTAAACAAAGCAATAGTCTTACAATGAAAACAGACTTAGCATTAAAGTCGCACTGTACAAGAACATCTGTTTTGAATCCCGCATGCAAATAAATAATGATGACTTTACTTTAATTCTGCATGCAAGTAAGTAATGATGACTTACAAGTTTGCTTCTGCGGTCGCGTGCATCCATGCGTATATGACACACGCATGGTCCTCCTTAAAGGAGAACACACCGTGTTAAGAAGTTTTTTTTTTTTTTTTAAAGCCCTAGAACTGGTTGCCCCCAGTTACGTGGCTGAATTCAATCAAAAAGTAATGAAAAAGTAATTCAGATTTGCTTTACTAGTTATTAAAAAAAGTAACCTATTACTATTACTGCATTACTATATTGACAAGTAATGCATAAAATTACTAGTTACTGAAAAATTTAATATATTACAGTCAAGGGAGCCCACAGGATATTTTGCAGGAGGGTGCATACCCAGAGCCCCGCCCACACAGCCCCCCCCCACGTAGCCATTCCAGTGTCCCATTACTTGGCTATTTCTCCCCATTTGTCATAGACACTGTTCAAATCTCTCAGTGTGCATACTGTTTTATGCTTTACTTCTGCAATGATTACAGATATTTGGATTTCATTTACAACTTTTATTTCAAATTTTATAGCACAAACACTGACAGACATTTACTAAACCTAAACAAAGCAATAGTCTTACAATGAAAACAGACTTAGCATTAAAACTTCTCTACCTTTGAAACCCACATTCACTGAAACAGCATTGAAACCCACATTCAAAGAAAATGCATCTGGCCAGTGGCAGGGAAGTTTACTTTTGGGCTGTTTCAAATTATAGGGTCCTTGCACACATTTTTAGAACCATGCAAAAGTTCTTTGATTCACCTTCCTGACTGTATTAATTATACTATATACTAATTGAATTATATCCCTTGTATAATACAGCACCACTTGTTACAGTGTGTTTTAAATTTATAGTTCTGAACATTTTTCCTTTAAGTAATGAAACATATGAACCAATAATGACAAACTGCCCAACTGAGAACATTTCAACCATAAAAGGCCACTCAAACTTTTCTCATTACAGTCCACCAGTATCAGTCAATATGTACAATCTCTGCAGAAGTAAAAGTCATCTGAATAATTCCACATTAAAGAGATCTGAAACTAATGAAGAAGTTGTTGCTAGAAAACAACTATAGTTCAGTGTTTCATCTACAAATTCAGTGCCTGCTGCTCTTGAATACATTTCCTACATTGCAATAAAAATGGTAAGCTGGTAATTGCAATAAGGAATGGGTGGCAAGCTGAAAAGCAGGATCATAGTTACTGGTCAACTTATCCAAAGGAGGACATACTCAGGAATGCAGCACCCCACACTCTTAAAATACAAATCTACATTCCTTGGGAGTCAAAACTTCAGACCTCTGCTTCAAGATGCAAGCATGCTACCTACTGTGCTACTAACATTGCCTTAGAATTCTATACCACAATAGTGATTCCATTTGCTAAACACACACACACACACACACACACACACACACACACACACACACACACACACACACACACACACACACACACACACATATGAACCTCTCCCTTAGACACATTGCTACCTCTCCCTTACTTGCACATACACACACACACACACACACACACACACACACACACACACACACACGCACACACACATGCACACACATGCACACACACGCACACACACACACACACACACACACACACACACACACACACACACACACACACACACACACACACCTCTTAAACATTTAGACACACACACACCTACCTCTCACTTACACATTCATCTGCAGTCCAAATGTCTTCTGGAATTCAAATTCTGTGCGGGCAATGAAGATGTAAACCATTGGTTGCACAGATGAAGGCAAAAACGGGTCTCAAACACCTGTTGCAGAGGCATAGCTAGAGTTTGTGTTACCCAGGGCTGTCTTTGAGTTTGCCGCCCCTCCACCTTCACAAAAGCATGGTCAAATGGGGCTTTCCCCATATGCAGCCCTCCCCCTGCAGCCATTCCTGTGTCCCATTACTTGCCTATTTCTCCCATTTACCATAAAGACTAGTGTGCATACTGCTTTATGCTTTACTTCTACAATGATTATTTGAATTTCATTTAAAACTTTTATTTTAATTTTATAGCACAAACACTGATAGACTCCTGCTAAATGAAGCAGTACAGTCTCAAAATGAAAACAGACTTAGCATTAAAACTTCTCTGCCCCCGATACTCACATTCATTGAAACAGCATTGAAACCAACATTCAAAGAAAATGCTTCTGGCCAGTGGCAGATAAAGTTTACCTTTGGGCTGTTTTCAAATCATAGGCCCCTTGCACACATTTTATTCACCTTCCTGACTGTATTAAATTTTATTCCTTGTATAATACAATGTACTTGTTACAGCGTGTTTTAAATTTATTGTTTTGAACATTTTTCCAGTAAGCAATGAAACAAAATGTATGACCCAATAATGACAAAACTGCTCCAATTCAGAACATTTCCATCATAAAAGTCTACTCAAATTTCTGTCATTACATCCACCAATATCAGTAAAGATGCACAATCTCTGCAGAAGTAAAAGTCATCTAAATAATTCCACATTAAACAGATCTGTAACTAATGAAGAAGTTGCTGCTAGCAAACAACTTTGTTTCATCTACAAATAAAGTCCCTGTTGTCCTTGAAGAATACATTGCCTGTGTTACATTAAAAAATGATAAGCTAGTAATATTGCAATAGGAAATGGATGGCAAACTGATAACAGATTCATAGTTACTAGGTATCTCCTCCAAAGGAGGACATTCTCAGGACAGCAGCATCCACCTCTGTTAAATTACAACACAGTACTAACTTCCCCTTACTTGATCGGTCGGCACACACCAAGAAAATTCCCCTTACTTGATGAATAATGCAAAGCAGTAAAAATCATTGGAGTCCCCACCATAGACTGGGTCAACTATTCCTGCACTAATGCACTCGGCACTCGCCCAATGATTCCTTGACTTCATCAATTCTAAAGTACTAGACCAACTCGTCTCATCCCCACAAGGGGAGATAACATTCTGGACTTGGTTCTTAGCAACATGGGTGACCGCTGCACTACTCCCATAGTATGTTCTTCCCTGGAGAGATCAGATCATTGGTCTGTCTCATTTGAAGTTTCTATCCCACCCAACTGCCCCCCCAGTCGTAATCAACCTAAAAAACTTTACAAAAGCTGACTACAACCTCCTAAGGGAGGGTATCAGTAGCTTCACGCCACTGCCTCCCTCAGAGGATGCATACAACTATGCTGAACAGCAGGCCAGTGCAGTATACAAGCACCTAGACAACTGCATGGACTCAGCCATACCCAACAGAACTAAAACCTGCTCATCAAGGAAACAGAAACCCGGCTGGTGGACATCCTCTATTAACAGCCTTTACAACAAAAAGAAGAAACTGTTGTCCATGGTTAAAAAGGAACAAATTCCAAGTTGGAAATACTCCCTCCTTAGCCTCAAGCAAATTAGATCACTAGTGAAAACCTCCAAAGCAAATTATGAATCGAAACTAGCCTCCAGAACAAAGGGAAACTGCAAAGCCTGCTTGAGTTACATCAGGAACCTCCATGGCAAAGCCCAGGTTTGTTCTGAATTAGTATTTAATGGTACCACTTTCACTGATCATGTTGACTTAGCCAACCTGTTAGCAGATAGGTTCAGCACAAACTTCAACCTCCTGTCCCCCCAAAGGCCCTTTTGACATCCCGATGCTTGTCCCACACCTCACATCTCCATAGATCAAGAGTTAAAGGCCCTATCCAAGGCAAAGAACACAGCTTCCATGGGACCTGACAGCATCCCAGGTTGTATTCTGCACCATCTCCAGCAAGAAATAGTTTCACCATTGAGCATCCTATTCAACCACAGCCTAAGTACAGGCTTCATTCCAGCAGAGTGGATAAATGCCATTGTCATCCCCTTGCACAAAGGTGGTGCCACTACTGACCGTGGAAACTATCACCCCATTAGCTTTACAAGTCTGATCTGTAAAGCCATGAAGCTTATTATCATGGAACTCATAAACAAGGACATAGGCAGTGTCCAAGCACTTGGCCCCACCCAGTTCGGATTCATCAAGGTCAGATCTTGCCTGTTGAACCTAGCTGACTTCTTTGAGACTGTCACCAAGGCCCTGGATGAGGGAAAGTCAGTACATACAGCTTATCCTCACTTGGCCAAGGCCCTTGACAAAATCCCCCACTAGGGCATCTTTGAAAAGCTAACACAACCTAGTGTAAATCCCTATTTCATCATGTGGTTGGTCAACTGGCTCACCAACAGGATCATCAAGGTCAAAATTGGTGCCTCCACCTCCGATAGCAGACCTGTCACTAGTGGAGTTTCCCAGAGATCTGTCCTGGGGCCACTACTTTTTGGCATCTACTTCTTAGAGGTCCAGGCAAAGACAAAAGGCCTGTGGCTGACCAAGTTTGCAGACAACTGTAAGTTGGGTTCTGTCATTGACTCCCCAAATGATGTTAACATACTTCAAGAGGGTCTCACAGCAACTAATGACTGGTGCCAAAGTCATGGCCTCAAGTTAAACGCAAAAAAATGTACCATCATACCATTCAGAAAAACACGGCCCCTACTGATTACCACATCAACAGCAACCCTTAAGCACACAACCTGTGATGAAAGACCTGGGTACTCAGGTTGACAACAATCTCACCATTTGACGATCATGTAGTGGCAGTTGTCAGAAAAGACTTTTACTTGTTTCATCTCATAAGTAAAGGGATTGCTTTCAGAACAAAAGTAGGTTATTACCTCTCTGTACTCCTCACTCATTAGACCAATAACTGAGTATAATGCCTCATTTGGTATGTACCTCTCCAAACATCTGCACCAAATGGAAGGGCCACAGAAATACCTCACAAAGAGAATCCATGGCCTTCAACACCTGTCCTATGCGGACAGGCCCAAATCACTGTCAGTCTACTTGGTATCATACACATTGCTCAGAGGTGATCTGTGTCTCGCCTACAAGGCAATTTTAGACCCTGCCCTACTAGAGATGCTCAATATCCATAAGTCTAACTCCTCGCTCATTACCCACTCGCAAGGCCTGACTCTAATATGTGAAATCAACAAAACCTGCTGGAGAGATAGGTTTGTATCCCAGAGGCTGCTCTGTCTCTTTAATAGACTTCCCATACAGATCAAGCAGAATACCTCACTGACCCTCTTCACACGCAACCTTGATGAGTGGATGGGAAGCCACAAATTTGTCCCAGGGGTTCCACCTGTGTCCCTCAATGACAGGGACGACAGGTGCTGACTGAGGTTTATTTTTGGAGATAAACTCCTGGCTAGGCTTGTAAGGGCCCCAGGGCCATTAGCCTAATAACCTCGTATGATCCTATAATATGACTCATTCCTGGAAAGAGGTGATGTGCTGTTAAATAAGCTTCAGAGCAAGCAGCCTCTCAATTATAATTCATCCTAAAAGTTTAAAACTGACATTCCTGAAGGAAGTGACCAATCACTATATCATATAACCTTCTCTCAGTCTTTTCATATGCCTTCAAGAGTAAGTGTAGCTAAGATTCTGACAGAAGTATGCTGCATGCTAATGTCTCAGTAAAGGATATAATAATCTTAACTTTCCAAAAATACAAAAGCTGGGCATATAGCAATATGACACAAAAGTTGTGGTGGTTAGATGCAGATAAGTAATTCTGAGCATGTCTTGGTGGACTTGACATGCACTGTCCTTTTTGTAAGTACTTTTTAGTCTGTCAAGTCAACTACTCATTTATGTTTCAGTTAATTATTTTTAAGTCTGTATTGTCAGTGGGCTTAGTATGTTAGTAAATAAAAATAAAATTAAGGCTGCCATCAATGCTTTTAAAGTACCAGTCTTAGAGGTTAGATGATATTGCAGCAGAGTACAGTGAAAATGCTTAGATGAAAATGTGTTGTAGTAAAATGAGGAATAACTATTACTGGTAAAAATGAAACATTTTCTTGTCTTCTATCAATGTCACCACAACACTATATAGCTGAGGACTATCAGTGTAAGTCATACTTGGATAAGAAACCAGATGACTCTAGCATGAACACATTTATTAGCATAAAATCAATTAGATGCAACAAATCTCCACATATATAATAAGCCAAACTATCTATGGAAAAAAATTAATGCTCAAATTGACTTTAAACTAAGTACAGTATATTGATCAGAGTCAGATATGTCAAAATATAAATTACATATTATTTTTGGGAACCTTACATTATCAGTATTGACTAGTATGATGCTGGACTATATCAAGAGATTAAGTGCATTTGCATATAGCCAGAACATTTTGCAAGAATATAACTTAACTGCTGCAAGACCCTGGCAATCAAAAAGAAAATCCTTTCTTCCACATACATATTTTATCATTTATGTCAAATCTTTGTTTTAAGTTACTTTAAAGTTGTATATGATTACAGACCTACCTACCTTACTTGAATGAACAGCAAGCAAAACTAACTTCCCCTTACTTGATTGGTCGGCACACACTAAGAAAACTCCCCTTACTTGGTGAATAATCCAAAGCAGCAAAACTCCTTAGAACAGGTGAAGCAAACTGTATTTTAAATTCCATGGCGGACAGGACGTCCACAATGCACGCAAGACGTGATGCAGGTGACTGGACCGGAAGTACAGCATGCTATTGGACTGCATTTAAAGGGCGACCTTAAAAAAGTTATTTTTTAAACTATTAAAAGTCACAAAAGTGCCGCCAATGGCAGACCGCCTCTCTCGCCTCCTGCTAGCTATGCCACTGACCTGTTGCGTTTGTGTGACTGGACGCAAAGCAAAGGTTAAAAAAATTATTTTTTTTTTAATATAAAGAAAATCCAATCTCCCGGCCAGCCAGTTCCAGGGGGGTGCAAGTGCACCCCCTTGCACCTGCCTGTGGGCGTCCATGATTACAGTAATGCGTTACTTTGTAATGCATCACTCCCATCACTGGCCATCCCTCACGAGGGCTTTTTACACACACAGTTTCACCTATTACATGATTTGTTCTCTGCGTTCATTTAACATCCATGCTTGATGATCCATTCATTCAGAGCACACACACTATTCTATCTATTGTTCTCCGTGTTCACCTGCAATAAAGTGCTCTGTTTCAGGTTGATTGTGCATGCTTCAAACTAAAGATGCATATACAGACACTACTAAGGACACACTCTGCATGCATCCTTAAAGAAGAAATGTAACGCATGCAGAGTGCATTCTTAAAGAAGAAATGTATGTTTTTGTGGCAGTCTTCATCCCCTGCTAATGGGCCCTCCCAAGCCAATGGGCCCTAGATGACTGACTAGGTTGTCTAGTGCTGGATCTGGCTCTGCCCATTAGTTAGGCATCCAGGAACATATGCAGACAGTAATCTGGCCTTTGACCAACATGTGGCCAAGGTAGTAAGAAAATCATTCTATGTCACCGAACTTTTAAATAAAGGCATGGCATCCGGGTCCAAGGAAGTCATAGTTCCACTTCATTCAGGCCTTATCAGATGCATCACTGAGTATAATTACCCCCTTTGGCATGCACCTGATCAGGTATATGCAACAGTTGGAATACCCGCAAAGGTTCCTTACCAGGAGAACCCAGGGTATAAACACACTGCCCTGTGTGGATCACCTTAAAGCCCTACCTCTTTACTCAGTCTCCTACAGGTTACTGAGAGGCAATCTATGCTTGGCATGCAAGGCACCCTCAGATCCAGCTCTGATGGACCTTTTGCACATCCACAAAATGAACAGCATCAGAATCACTAGATCCAAATATTTAAATTTTGCTTGTGACATAAGTAAGACATGTTGGCAAGACAGCTGTGTGTCTCAGAGGAGCCCCATGCTCTGCAGCAGGCATCCCATCCATGTGCTGTAGACCCCATCCTGTTTAAGTGTAACCTTGACTGATGGATGAGAAATCAGAAGATCACCCTGGATCTGGCCCATGTCTCTGATCGACTGAAGCAGGCAGTAATGGCCAAATAAACATACCCTCCCATATAACTTCTAGAAGCTTCCTAAATAACACACCCTTTCTTAATTAAAGCCCATGATGCAAAGTGATATAATTGGGTTGGATTGCATGGCTAGGCTTATAAAGGCCTTGGTGATCATTATCCTAGTACATACCTATGAAGTTATGAACAAATATAGTACATTATGCCAACATTCAGGATAAATCACATATCACATAATTCCCTCAGCATTATACCCTGTTTTCTCACCCCCCCCCTTCTCACACTTCACACTAGGCTATAATCCCTCCTACTCCACCCTTCTCTTCCCTCCTTACATCTTACTCTAGTTCCTCTCACTATTCCACCTTTGCTTACCTCTACACTAAACTCCATCTGTCCCATTTACCCTATCATAACTCTCATATGATACCCATGTGAAGCTTCCTTGCCTTTACTGTTATATCTCCATTTTATGAACAAACATATTTGCAAATATTTACTAAATGTTTTTCATTTTATTTTTTGATTTTTTTTTTACTTTTTCTTCTAATTTATTAAAACTGCAAATGTTAATACTTTGTCTCCATTCCTGTATTACTTAATTGTTAATAATTTGTTTACACTGTACAATGTCTTTATGAATCTGCATTACCTGTATTACTGTATTACTTAATTGTTAATGATTTGTTTACATTGTAAAATGTATTTATGGAGCTTTTCTCCCCAGGACTCCATTAAAAATGGGCTCTTCTCGGCCCAATGGACTATCCTGGTAGACAAACTGCAAATGAATAAAATAAAAATAAATAAAATCATCTCACTGCAGACAGTGTGGAACAGCAAAGTAGTTTAAATGTCTGTTAAAATTATTTGAAGTAGAAACAAGAAAGGTAAGTTAACAGCTCCTGGATTACAATTATAGTTCTAACACCTCAGGAAGAATGTGGGAGAGGGTCTGTCAGCCCTTGGAAACCCTAAAACATGCAGTTCATTTAGTTCAATTTTTAGAGTGTTTACAATTACTCTTAAAGAGGTAAGAGCTGCTCTCAGAACACAAGTCAGAGTAATTCAAACAAAAAAATGAAAATGAACATAGCTTCCAGAAGCTGTGCATGATGCCTGCGATTCACATTACTGCCATTCTAAGTACATAGAAGTAAAAAAAAATGATTTCCTCATGTCTAGCAATACTCATATAAAGGGAGATTGTAAGTGGATTCTGGGAAAAAATCCATGATTAGATATAACTATAACCACTTACTAATTCTGATGCATTAAAATAGAGTGCAAAGATGTAATGAAATGCCTGGGATATAGTGGCAACTATAATTTATTTACTTATGCTTACTTTTGGTTGTCTGGATTAGTCACACTAGATCAACAGCCTCTTTTCAGGGAAGACCCAAGGTGGTATTCATACTAATAAAGGGAAATTTGGCCAGGGAACTGGAGAAATTCACCTACTCCTTTTGATAAGTGACATGGGATATTTCACACCACCTGAACTACCACCAAATGAGGCAGAGGCCTTGGTTTAATGTCTCATCTAAAAGGACACCAGCCATGCTGCACTGCAGTGTCAGTATTGGAAAAAATCAATCCAAATACCTGGCAGAGGAAGAGAACCCACTGACTTCTGCACCAAAAATGTGTGCCACCTGTTGAACTATTGCCACTGCAAATAAACACATGACAGTTTCCAAGCCATCTTCAAGGAAAACAACACTGATAAAGACAAAACTGTAAAATGCAAATTCAGCAACATGTGCTGCCATGTACTCTAGTTCTGGTTTGCTGAAATAACACAAATAGAAATGTTTTAGATCTGAATGTTTTGGGGTAGCACTATACCTCTCAACTTATTTGGTCAAGAATTCTGGACAAACCCCAAAATAAAGGGGGCGGGGATAAAATCAGGAACATTTTTAAAATATTACTCTTACTTCACTTAAAAAGTTAATACAGCGGATGTTGCATAAATATGCATTTTTTTAATTGTAAGAAGTATAAAACTTCAATAACTGGTATTACTGACTGACAATAATCACAAGTGATTTACCAGAAAATAAAAAATGCTATAAGGGACAACACAAATATCTGAAGTAAAAACAGGGACATTTTCCAAAAACAAGGACAGCTGAGAGGTACAGGTAGCACTCAAAAGGCAATGGCTGGTCATTTTTTGAATTTATGGGGTATTAAATGGTGCAGTTATAAATTTCTGAATGTTATTATAATGGTCTATGAAAAAGTCTCACCAGAAGACTTTAAGAATTTGTAGTTTTAATGACTGAAGTCATTAAACACATATCCTGATATTGTTAAGCTGAAGCTTCTTCATTTTAGACAGCTTAGTGTGATCTGATATTACCATAACATAAAAAAGGAAAATAATTTAAGAAACTGCAATTATAGTCAACGTTCCACCTTTAAAATATGGCACACTTTACTACCTTTCAAAAGGTGGAACAAATGGGCAAAATGTGGATTATTTACTAAAATCCAGGCAGGGAGCTTGCAGTTTAGTTAAAATGTTACTTTATACTTGTTTTACCACATACTCAGTTCTTCATTCATTAGAGATTCTCAGGAGAAACAACTCAAATTGCAAAAGTCCAAGCTCCCAGACAGGCAAACCAAGCAACTTCCCCCAGACAACTCAAGGCATAATCAAGCAATCAGGCAATACAGGTATTAGTAAAATAATTAAAGAAACTACAGCCATAGTTAGCCTTCCTTCTTCAAAATGTGGAATGCCACACTATCCTGCACAATGTGTAACAGATAGGTAAAACTTGACACATTTATTGACAACTAGGAATGAAGCTCACACCACGGATAAGTTTTGAAATTTATACTTATAAAATGTATTTTGATACCCAGAAGAGTTTTCTTTGCTTGCCAGAACACTCACTTGGTTGCAACATAAAATTTTCCTTTTGCAATATTTTTAATACAAAAAGTTATGCAGTAGTTGTATTATATTGTGTTTGCCACACACATGTGTGTGCACACACACACACACACACACACACACACACACACACACACACACACACACACACACACACACAGGTCTTCAAATATTAGAGAACTGAGAGTAAGTTGAAAATGTCCAGGACTCAGCCCCCCTACCAAAAATAAGCAAATAGTTATCATGTTCTCTCTTTCTTAGCATCTGTAGTTACAAATCCTCAGTGACTTTCAGCACATCTCAGTTATTACTTTGTTCCATTCACTGCAGTGCTAATACTTTGATCTTTGGCCCACATTACATTGGGGTTGGTATAATGGACATTGGGGCTGGTATAATGGTTAAAGTGTTTATCTTACAGACACAAGGTACAGGGTTTGTTTCTCACGTCTGAAAGAGAAATCGTTCAGGCTTAAAATTGCCCACAATGACAGGTAGCCTAGTAATTACCTAGGAAAACACATGTGCACACACATGCATCAATTACAGCCACTGTATGACTGTATATCTTGGATATTTGCCTCAACTCAACTGAATGAATAAATTCTTTACAAGGGGAGAATCATAGAGGTGTTTGAGGGATGAGATAAGATCTCTAAGCCTTGTGTTCCAGGACTGATGCTGCACTGTTCAGATACATCACTGAGTGAGATGTTGCAAGTACATCCTGACAATGATGGGACACACAGCACCATGCATGCATGCACATATAGCCCATAGGGAAAGACTATGCTATAGAAGATGGTGAGAGATGTAGTGTGTTGGCTATTACATATGTGTTGGTAGAACAATCATTTTCATTACAACACCCACAAACACACCCAGATGCCCAAACAATACAGTGAGGTCTTGGTTCTGTCTAACTCTCCAGGCCAGTGTGTCCACAGATACAAAAAGATCAAGCCTGAAGACACTATCTGACTGCTGTACAGTATAACACGACCCATTATGTGCATATTTCTTGGCACTCTCACCAACCTGGCCATGCAAATTATCAAGGTCTATAAATCTTGCTTAACAGACATGGTATCTTGAACCAGTGCCATCACCTCATCCTTATCACTAACGCCTGTATGAAGAGGTATGTACTGAACTGCACTCATGTCCAGATATGAGGCAGTATCCTGTGCATGGATGAAGTGGCAGGGGTACCACCTGACGTTGAAGCATCCATGGCAAGCAGGTGCTATAGTTATGTTGTGAATATACTGCTACACACAGGGTTTATCATACATACTGTGCATGTGGGTGCATATGTAAGAATGTATGCGTGTGTTTGTGTGTGTGCATGCATGCATATGTGTGTGTGTGTGTGTGTGTGTGTGTGTGTGTGTGTGTGTGTATGTCTATATGTGTGTGTGTGTGTGTGTGTGTGTGTGTGTGTGCATTTGCGTGCGTGTGCGTGTGCATGTGTGTGTGTGTGTGAATGCATGGTATTTGTCTGTGTGTGTGTGTGTGTGTGTGTGTGTGTGTGTGTGTGTGTGTGTGTGTGTGTGTGTATGTATCTGCCCAGCAAGCTTGTCCAGTTTTAGGGATATTAGTCCATGGCTCAAATAGACTCTCAAGATGTTTCCCACAGGCACTGCTCTGTTTTCAGGAAGCACATTTAGAGATGAAGATCTGTACCTCACCAGAAGCATTTACATGAGAAAAGCTGCACACTGCAAGAAGCAACAGCCATACAACCTGGGGGTGGGTGCATAACTGCTCTTGTTGTAGAAGGACTGAACAGGCTTTTATGGTATGCAAGCACACCAGCAATGTCTTGGTTAACAGATGTGTGCCCATAAGGCTGGTGTACACCACACTTACCACACTTATGGAATTTTATATGATTATACTATGTGTGGTGTAGACACCTATTATGAGTGTGATGGCAGAGTGACATTCACCTCGCTGCATCTCAGTCATTACCAGGGGAAATTCACAAACATTTCAGGCTTGTTGACCAAGACTGCAGCAGATATCTAGCTTGCTTTATTAAAATGAAGGGATATGATCCTATATCAATTCCCAGTGTCAGAGGAGTTGTGTCTTCTTTAAGTTTTGGGAAGAAGTAGGGATGGCTGACTACTGTCCTTGTGTGAACAATACCATACTGCACTTTACAGCCATTTCTCACTGTAGTACTGTGGTCATTTTTAAACCTTCTCTGATGTTATGGCCATGCTGAGCACCTTATAAGCTTTGGTGGGTGATAAGGATGTTGCATACATACACTTGCATCCCTATATTTCCTGATAACCATGGAACTACTTAACCCTTAGGTTGGGACTTCATGAATCTGCATGCTGTTGCAAGGCCTTATTTCCAAGGCTACTCTATACTTGGACTGTTCCTGATGGCTAAGAAGAACATATTCTATAACTACAAGAGTTTTCAGAAATACATAGAGCAGTGCTTGGTGGCAGCTGGGAATTTGGGCTAGGTTCCTCCATGGTCCCTTGGACAGCAGACCTAGTAACTACCTATGTACCTACAGGTAGACATAAGAGGAAGAAATATTATTAGGCAACTATGGTACCACATGCTTTAATAAAAATACTACTAAAGTTGCAGAGAGTAATGATCTGTGGAGATAGTTAGGAGTAGAATAAAGCCAAAGAAAGAATTTGGGGAAAGTTTGGATAATTTTGCAGTTGTTTATGTTTTGCATCCCTTCCCCGAATGAAAGAAAAATCACCTGCTGTAAAAGTTTTATTGTCTCTTGATAACATTGCCCATAACAGATGTACCTTTCAAAAGAATATCAGTAGATTTGTGGGGCAACTGGTTAAAACTGTCATTGTACACCAATAAAATATTTTTTATTTATTTAACCAGGAAAGTCCAACTTGGAATGAAGCCAATTTTCAGTGGAGGCCTGGGGAGAAACACTCCAGATGCATGTCTTTGCAAGATGGGAGAAAACCAGAGCACCTGGAGGAAACCCACATGAACACAGGGAGGACATGCAGACTCCACACAGAAGGTACCCCAGACAAGAATCGAACTTGGGAACCTCTTGCTGTGAGGTGACAATGCTGCCACTGCATCACTGCGCCATCCATTGTGATTGTAGATTATGCCACATGCTATACTAAATCCAAGCTGCACCAAAGAGTTTTAAAAAAGGCACTGCCAGGGAATTAATCCTCATGTTCACATGGGTAGGAATACCCAAACAGGAATTTAACAGATCAGGGACCACCCTTTATGTCTAAGGTCATGAAGGAATTGTGGCAATTCTTTAAAATTAAACAAGTCAGGGCTTCTTTATATCAGTGTCAGCAGCTCAACAGGTAGCATGCTCATCTTTGGTGCTGTGGATTCTATTCCCACTCTGGGTATCTGGATTAATTTTCAATCGCTGTTACTGAGGGACAGCATTAGGGGTTGATCTATTCCAGAATGTGCAGTTCTTTGGATGAGACATTAAACAGACGTCCCATTTGTTTGAGATGGTGGTAGCTTATGGGGATGTAAATGATCCTGTGCCATTTATTCTAAAAAGCAGCACTTGCTTTAGTATCATAGGATCATAGGAGGTTACTAGGCTATCAACTTGGAGGTCATTTCAAGCCTAGCCATTTCATTTCAATGTAATGCCATAGATACTCTAGTCAATAGGATTGTAATTAGCAATGATGACCTATGTCCAGGAGGGTCGTGGGCACTGTCTTCAGTAAGAATTCACAGTGCCCCATCCACTCGTCCAGGTTCCTTTTGAACAGTGTCTCAGTGGTGCTCTGCTTCACATGAATTGGCAACCTATTTCAATGATGTGGCAGTCACTAGGACACAAATCTGTCCCTCCAGAATGTCCTATTTAAGTCACAGGCCATATTTATTTGATTTACAGATGTACAGCAAATTCATTAGGTTTGGGTTGGAGAGTGTTCTGTAAGCCAGGCATGAGTCTCCCCTAAGAAGTCTATACGATACTCAGTATAATGACAGGAACTTTAGTCGGTCTGTGAAAAGCTGGCCATCCATGCCACTGGAGATGTAACCCTAAGATACCACATCTACTCTGCTGACTAGAGACATACACACACACACACACACACACACACACACACACACACACACACACACACACACACACACACACGCACACACACACTCCACTGAAGTGAGAACAGTACCCCTACCTATCTAAGTCACTGACTACAGAACACAGTACTTAACACAAGCTATATATACCCTTACATTATTTACATCTTCATATTCACAGCATTATTTTCACAATAACAATGTTTACACTTTCAGTTTTTCAGAAAATACAAATATATTAACATAACGTTAATAAAACTTCATTACTGACATTTTTACGTTTAGTCTTTTCCTCTATCCTTTCATTCTTTCTTCCTTAACCATCCTTTTTATTTCACTTAACATATATTTACCTTCCAATTTTATTATACAATAGTCTTTCACATCCTCTCTTCCTTAATATGGATATTATTACAAAAATATCCTTTCCCATTTGTCAGTTCCATATTTCTTTCGTATATTTTCCATATAAAACTATTTCCGTTTTATATTTCTGAATCTTTTACATTCACATTCACTTTTAAATATTTTTCCAAAACTTTTCATGACTTTGCATTCCAAATAACAAAGTTTTGGTGTTTCTTCCTCATTACATTCATTAAACTTTCTTTCTTCCATTATTTTATATTTCATGTTGTTTTAACTGGCAACTTAACCAGCAGAATTCTCCACAGAAATCGCCTGCTATGAAAGTTTACAGGTGTCTGCCTTCCATTTTCCATGAATGTAATAAATAATACTTCTCCATAATTGTATTATAATCTTCTTTTCTGCTGTCATTAATCACATTAACTTTTAACTTCCATAATTTGATCTTATTTACATATTCTTTTCCTTCCTTTTTACCTGTGTATCAATTCTTTTCCATATTTACATCCCATAGTTCCTCATACCTTAACATTTTCCCATCATTTTTGTTTTTCTCTATTTCACATTCTTTACCACTTAAAATGGAAGCATATATACTAGGCATACTATTTTATTATACATTTTTATATGTTTATTATATATTATCACTCTTCTGACTAGGTTCAGTCTTGATCCCCAAATGAAACTGAGAAGCATCTCTAATGACTCTCTCTCCATTTTAACTGGAAAGATATATATTTATTTTCATTTGTTTATAGGGAGAGTTCGATGGGGTAAACAAGCCCCTTTTCAGTGGAGGCCTGGGAAGAAAAGCTCCATGAGAAATATTAACACTAGTGCACATACAAAATATAGAATGCCCAAGTAACAGCAACATTACATAGAAAGTGATGGTGAATAAAGTAAATGGCTATGAAATAAATATATTATGCAGCAAAATAATCAGCATAGATGCAACTAATTACTAGTTAATTTCTTGTACAATAGATCAGATATCATTAAATGCATTCTCTCATAATACAAGCAGAAGACAGAAAAAGAAGAGAGAAGAAAAGTCACTGAAATGTATTCAAACATAGGAGAGCTATTTTAGGAATAATTTAGTCTGGGGAAAAGCAGAGGCATGTCGGGGAGTCAGGCCGTAACAGGTTTAATCTATCTTTAAAGGTATGGGGGGGTCATTATGATTCTAATTGGTAGGGAAATTGAGTTTCAGGATTTTGAGGTACAGTTGAAGTAAAGAGCATTTCCAGCGTTGCTGTGAGGTTTGTGAACTGAGAGAAGATATTGTTAGTAGAGCGGAGAGCTCTGTTGGTGGTGTGGAGTTGTAGTACACCACTTAGAGCAGGGCATTTATCAGGGTAAAAGATTAATCTGTGTACAGACTGAAAATGAGAGCATGAGAAGAAGTGAGGTAGCTCAAACCAGTTCAGGTGTCTGAGGGCAATACAGTGTTGTGTGGCGTATGGCTTGCTGGAAGCAAATTTGATAATTTGTTACAGCATTTCTTTAATTTGGTTGTCAGGGTGGACTGGAGATAGCTGAAAATAGCACATGCATGCAGAAGTATACGCAGCAGGTAAGTGGATGCTAATGTCATCCTTCTACTTTCAGTAAGGTATTGTTTGACTCTGTATAGCAGACCTATCTTCTAATCTGTTTTTTTTTTTGTTGTTTTGATTGCTTGTTTGATGTGAAGGTTGAATGTGCTGGTGTTGCCTATTATAACCCCTAGTAATTAGAAACTGGAAACTACCTCGATATTTGTGTTATTTGCAGAGGTAATTTGAACGTTAGCTTTATATTTGGTATGAAACTTAGAAGTGAAAAGGAGCAGTTTATTTTTTTGGGGGGGTAGTCTTTTGTGGGTTTAGTATTAGGTCAAATTTTCTTAGCAGTTATCTGTGTGTTTCCTTGGAATGCTTATGTCTATGTTAGACAGGGAACGTCTTTAAAAAAATGTTTATTGCAATCTTTTGACAATGTTGAATCTATAAAATAGCAGATAGATGATAAAAACTTGTGGAATGAAGGTTGCGAAGTTAAAGCTATTTTAAAAGCACAAAATAAGAGGATTCAACATTTACCGGGAGATAGCTTGCTGCAGTGTGACACAGAGAGGATTTCAATGATTACTAAAAGATATCTTGTTCCTTAGTTTTTAGCAAGACAATATTGAGTTTACCTTTGAAATTTTGGGACTTGTAATGCTGAGTCCTTAACCCCCCCAAAAACCCCCACACACACACACACACACACACATATATATATATATATATATATATATATATATATATATATATATACATACACACACACAAACACACACACACACACTTATATAAATTATACATAGATAGATATTATATCTACCTATCTATCTATATATACATATATATCAACTCTGAGATCACCGTACCTTGGAGAAAAGGGAATGTTCTGAGAAAGGGTCATTTTGGATTTAGTATATGCAAGTCCAAATTTTCAGTCATTCAGTCTTCACATTATGGCAGTTGGCATTCTGAGTTACCCAATAATCCTCTACATTACTTCCTATTTCTGTTTTTTTTTTTTTACAGCAGTAATTTTTGTTGTTAATATTGAGGAAACAGAAACATATTGCAATGCATGAATACTTCAAGTTGCTCTGTAGGTCTTCTGTAAATGATTCTGAACTGCAAGGTAAGATCATCACAGCTAGGTTATTGTTAAAACACTGTTTACTCATAATGTGGCTGAACATGTTTTATTATTATTATTAAAACACACTATACTTTCTGTAGTTTCCTCAAATTATATTTGTAACCATCTGAAATAAGGTAAATAATCCTGGTGTCTACATATGGCCATTACTTCTCTTAGTGCTATTATTATTAATTTTTTATAAAGAACTAGTTTGTTATGTCATTGTATGCTATGTGTTCTGGATATTTTTTGTATGTGGGCTGGGCCTGAAATTGGGCTTAGGTGATAAATACCCTACCCTTGTAAACAAACTTAAATAAGCAAATAAATAAACCTCTCTTCCACAAATATTCCAAGCTTCTGGAAGCTTTTTATCTCTACATGCCTGGTCCAGAAACAGTAACATTTACTAATATGCTGAGAAAAGGAGATCCTGTATTAATAAATTGCCTTGTAAATGGTACTGCTAGAATACCTCACTTTAGCTTTTCCAGTATGTGTGATAATTTACTCATATTTACCAAAGCCCTGTGTGAGGTAAATGCTAATGCATAGCATGATAAGTTCAGGACTTCCAGTTTACCTTGCCTCAGGTTTGCATGCACCACACTATTAGCCTACTTACCTGTATGCCACTCTAAAATGAACTACAGACAGAGTTATGTATCTACCTGTGCCTCTCTAAAATGAACTACAGGCAAAGTTTTGTATCTATCTAAGTCAGTCATTTGTTGTAATGTAAGGCAATAACATGAGTTAAGTCATAAAACATAAACCCTGAGTAGTAGGGGTATTAGTTGGAGTTTTATTAATGGACGTGTACTTACATATAATTCCCCCCACAGTTGTTTTACTTTGAACTCCATTTGTTAATTGAGGTATGCAACTGATTACCAAGATATATGGGTCATTTCTGGAGTTGCTGAAATGCAATAGGAGGCATACTCTACAGAAAATCTCAGACTGTTTGCAAATAAGAAGAATACTGCTGTTTTATTTTTATTTGTCTTGAGAACTGCCACTTGATAACAGCAGTCTGAAATGTCAACAGTTCTGTAAAGGCTTTCAGTTGACCACTCTGTGAAGATAAGACAGTCATCAGTACAGTACAGAATTCTTACTTCAGTAGTAAGTGGAATCTGACCAGGAAGATGGCAAGCTTCCCTTACACACTAGGCTACTCATTTTATTGTGAGCAAAAACATAAATGGGGATGGGAGGCGGCATGCCTGTTTAGTACACTAGGCAGAGGAGAGGGATGTATTACTGATATGTTTGTCAGTATGTGAACAAAAGGCATGTTATACAGTGCTTTATGCCTGCTCCCAGTAATTAACTATTGCGGGACTTCTTAATGATTTAGTACATGCCATATGTATCTCCTGGTGTCTGCTTAAGGCACAGTATCAACACATTTTCAAATTGTATAAAGACTGCAGCTGATGATGGACTTGCAATACATTGCACCTGCATGTATATGATGACTGCTGTCATATGACTGGCACAGAAATACTCCATAACAAAGCCTGCCTGACATGCTTTTGTTAGATACAGTACTAGGAGTTGCATTCTGGCTATTAAAATTTTTGCACAGAACTGTTGATTTGTATTTATGAGTGATAGAAGTAAGTGTTATAATATTCAACCTATGGCAGCTCTTTTCTAGGTACGAAGATTATTACTATATGCAATTCCTTAGTGCTGCTCATTCTAAATATATCCTGAAAAAAACAATTGCAAGTGGCATCTTAAAACATATCTTACCATCTTATAAATGTCAGACATAAGCCCATTATCAGCAGTCAGGTTTCATTACCATTTCAGTCAATCAAGTTTCATTACCATTTCTTGCTTTTCAATGACTACTTAGAAGACAAACAGGGATAATCACACAGAACAGTATTCTCAGTACCTGTTACTTCTTTTTCTTTCTAAAGTGGCCAATTATCATTGTTTTGTTATGCTTGAGTTGTAGTCCTTAAACACATCTCCCCTACCCCCTAAACACATCCCCTTTATATATGTCAAAGTGGGAAATTTGATCTGCTGGCTGCTGTAACTGATAGATCATAGTAGGAGGCAAAGTTCATGTGCTGAGAACACTGTTCTTTGTGATTATCCCAGTTTGTCTTTTAACCCCTTCTTTCAAACATTTTCCTTAAAGTAAGGCGGGCATTGTTGAGGTGGATGTCATTGCTCACCATTCTCGCCAACGTCTCACACTGCCCCTTCACCAGAGATTTTTTTTCTGGTGAAGAGGGTGCCAACTATCAAAATGTAGAAATGAATTGGAGTAAGTGGGTTTCCTACACAACCACCTTGACTCAAATTTTCTTTGCATCCCTTTCCTTAGTAAGAGCCACATCTAAGTAGATTACCTGGTCCTCATTAACCTCCATGATAAACCTTAAAAAACTGGTACTGGAATTTAAGAATGAAAAAAATTTGATTTAACCGGTCCCTGGAATCAGTCCAAAAAATAATGATATCATCCAAAAATTTCCTGTAAAGAGACCAACAGTTGGTAAATTCAGAATAAAACACTATTTGTTGTTTCCACTGGGCCAAAACTATGTTTGCAAATACAGGGGCACGTGTGGCACCCATGGCCACCTCTTTCTTCTGTCTGAAAATTTGATTCTCAAAAATTAAAAAAAAATATTTTCTAAAACTACTTCCATAAGGGTTTGTATTGTTAAAATCTTGGTGTGGTCAAACCCAAAATTCTCACATAGGAAATCATAAAACAACTCAACCTCTTCTAAATGAGGGATGACTGAAAATAAGTACTGGATGTCAATGGTGACAAATAATAAATTATCAGAATATAAACCTCTGCCTACTCTAGACAGGAAGTCCCATGAATTCATATAAAGATATTTATGCCTTGATAGGACCCCTTTTAAATGATGGTCAATGTACTTTGCTATAAAGAAGGTCTTGGAGGCCTTGGCATCCACAATTGGCCTTAAAGGTGGGTCAAAGATATTCTTATGAATTTTTGGGAATCCAAAAATGGTGATGGTTCTGGGAAATGCAGTCTTTAAAAAATCCAATTCTGCCTCATTCATTTGGCCATTAATTAACAAATCATCCAGTACCATATCAATTCTCCTCTAGGCCAAATTCATTTCATTGATGGATATTTTCTCATAGTTGTCAGTATACAGGAGGCCTTGCATTTTGTTAATATAATCATTAGCTACGTCCATATCTAGTTTGTTAAAACTTAGGTCACAAATGTGTGGTTGACCAAGATTGGAACTACCAGTATGGGTTATGAGGTTTTCAATATATTTTCATGGTTTTAGGGCTTGAATAATGCATTTTATGTATTTGTTTGTGGTTCAGTGTATTTAAAAAAAAAAGGATTACTTGTCAGTTAGAGACTTATTCAGAGTGAATGTTAGGTGACCATGAGCACATATTTAAACTGGTAATATTGTCTTGTTTGTCATTGAAGTCCTTTGAATGTGGATGAAAGTGCTTAATTGGATATTAAACAGAAGTTCATTTCACCCCCTGACTCCTCCTTTTGTTTATTTTACCAGTTTTTTAGTTTTTTTGGAGTTTATCTGATGTAGAAATACTATCATGCATAGTAAGGCATGAAACTTGAATCATCTGCCCTTTGGGAATATTCCTTTTTATATGTAAGTGATGATTGCTGTTAAAATGAACATATTGTTTCACAAATGTAGATTTCCTATGTATCCTACTATTAAATGATGTTCATAGTCTCTCCACAGTCAATTATCCATCCAAAATGTTTACTTTATTACCTTTACAACTCAAAGAAAATCTAAAAAGGTTATACTGTGATTTAAATCATTGATAAACATATTATATTCACCATCTGATCTGGCCCAGATAAAAATAGGTCATCAATGTATGTTTTGTAAAAGCAAATCTTGGGGAATTAATTAACAAGTGCTAGCTATTCTAGGTCCCACCAACCTAAAACCAGATTAGGAAAAGAAGGGGCAGCACTTGTTGGTAATATTTAAAATTTAATGCAAAAAAAATATTTTCCAACATTAAATTCCATCACAATACACACATTATTAATAATATTATTGCTATAACAGGTGTATTTGGATATAAATTTCCTACAAAATTCCACATATTTATTAATCGGCATACTCATTAAAAGGAAAATGAAATCTTAAGTGAAGATAACATTCTCATTACCACTGAAAGAGTAATGTTTCAACTTATCCAAAAAAATCCATGAATCTTTTAAGTACTCTAATTGTTAAACAATAGGGTTTAATATGCTGTCCATAAAAATATAAATGCCTTCAGTAAGAGCTCATACTGTTGTTACAGTTGGTTGAAATGGTGTGGGACCCAGATGTATGTATTTTAGGTATGCCAAAAGGAATACCTAATTTGGGTACTTCCCCAAATCAAAATCATATAATTTTCAATCAATAAATCCCTGTATAAACAAATCATACAATATATTTTAATTTTATTTTTATTTTGCTTTTGTTGTACTGGGTTTGTCCAACTGTGTTTTGTCAAAAAACAATTTTCACTGAAGGCCTGGGTAGAAAAGCTCCAACATACAAACATTCAGTAATATACACAAACAGACATTAACTAATATACATTAACAATTACACATACATTTGATAATTAGATTACATTCATATGAAAGTAGAGTCAAGTATTACAGTATAAAATATACTTATGCATTAGTAAATGTTGAACATTGAGAAGGTGGCCACAGTGCTGCAGCGGTTAGCATTGTCACCTCACAACAAGAGGTTCTTCGGTTCGATCCTCAGCTGGGGTGCTTTCTGTGCAGAGTCTGCATGTCCTCCCTGTGGTCGAATTGGTTTCCTCCAGGTGCTCCGGTTTTCTCTCACATCCCAAAGACATGCTGTAGCTGAATTGGACACTCTAAATTGGCCCTAGGCATGACTGTATGCATGTGTGTGCCTTCCGTGAAAGGTTGGGCACTGGCAACTCAACATCGTAAAACTCTAATGCCAATCATGAGCAGACAGGTGATCCGCTGTGGTGACCCCTAACCAGGAAAAAGCCAAAAGAAGAAGAAGATGTTGAACATTGAGCATATAAAGAGGTGTACAAGTGGGCTTGATAGATAATAGATCATGTGATCAGTGCTTAGAAATTCAAAGAAATGGAGGTGAGGGAAGAAACTAGGTTGGACAGAAAACTTTAATATTGTAGTTAAGGGGTGGGATGTAAAGCAGGTTCAGAGACAATTGTATATAAGGCTAGTATAAGGTTTATGTCAGAAGTATAGAGGGGGAGTGAGCTGTTTCACAAAATAAAGTATACAGCTGGGAGTTGCAAGTAAAACTGTTTTGGCACTGGTGAAGACTAATTGTGAGGCATAGGATTCTGAACAAAGAGAAATGGTTTGATGACAAGGCAAACTGGAGATAACAGTATATACAGCATGTACATATTGCAAATCTAAAATGACAGGATGGTTCTAAATTCATCCATGTTAGACGACAAATTTTCCATACCCTTAATATAACATTCTTGTCACATAATCACACAGCTACTCTGTTTGTCATACTTCATAAATCTATAGCTACTTGTTTTTAAATCAAGTAACATCTGTTTATCTGTCTGACTCAAGTTATAACATTTAGATTGCATTATACTGAGATATATATTATAGTATAAGTGGATAAGATCTCTTTTACAGACATGATAAAAAAGTCTGAAGAGAATAAATCAAAGGTGGATTATAAGTAGGAGGTTTTCCTCAAACCCTCCTCTTCTAGGAGTATCTTTTAAAGTAAAATTCAAGTTTAAGTATCGCATGAATAGCTTAACTTATTAACACCTATGTGGTATGGAATGTCACACCCCTAGCAGCCTACAAATATCTTGCATTCCAAAGCATTTCTGAAAAATAAACTTAAAAAGCATAATATAAACATATGTAAATATTTTGTGAACAATAAAAGCTATTAAAACTGTACAAATATAATGCTATCAGTAAGAAGTGTTCTTTATATCCAAAAAAAGAGGAAAAACCAATACCACGAAGCACCAAAGCTCAGGAAAACAGGACCCGGAAGCAAAGCTGAAAATAAGCAGTTAGCCTCTTTGAAATACAAAGGCTACTCAATCTTGTTTTAAAACTTTTATTGTAGAAACATAAAACTCAAAAAAAAAAAAAAACATAAAAAAAAAGCCTTTGTATTTCAAAGAGGCTAACTGCTTATTTTCAACTTTGCTTCCGGGTCCTGTTTTCCTAAGTTTTCTTTATAGTGATAACAGTCTGTGCATTAGCAGTCTTTTCCATAAATATTAAGTGTATTATAATGCATAAAACCCCAAAGTATATTTTTTCTAAACTTTCACAAACAAATGTTCTTATCTTGAAAACTATACAGCCAAGACGTATTGTTAGAACATTTTGTTAACTACAAATAAGCTTTCACATGACAACAAGAAATGTCTCTGTAAGTGATTGTTTACTTAGATAGTTATAAAAATATGAAAACATGTATAATTGTATAATTAGCAATACAAATTATATTGGATATCTCTCAAGATGTGTAACTTACAGTGCAAATATCAAAGATAGTTTTCTTCAACACCATCTAAGGTTTCACTGAATGCCATGCAATGGTTTGAAAGCTACTTGGTTTTGCAGTATTAAGTACATATGGAAATATTGCTTATTTTCATAATTACTAGCAAACAACTAGCAATATTTCTAGTACAGTGTGATATAAACCATTATACCATGACCCCCCATTAATATTTCCAAAACATTGGCCTTGGCGCCCAGCGCGGTTATATCTTATACTTATACTAATGGAAAAAGGTCCGGGACTTTCCTTTTCATTAGTATAAGTCTCTTAAATATATGTTATCGCTATGTTTAAAAAACACACAACTAGGAACAAAAGGTTTAAAAAAGCCTTTTTTTCCTTTGTGTGCTAGCTAAACTCGCTGTTAAACCTCTTTAACACATAGCGACGAGGTAAAAAAAGCAACGGAGATCTTTTTTTTCCCTTTTTTTTTTATTTCTTCGCTATGTTAAATGGGTTTAGCGAGAGACGACAACTTTTAAATAAGCAGACATCTCCGCTGTTTTATTATTTTAAAACTATGCTGTCCCATTTAACACAGCTGGAATAGTTGCTTTTAACGAATATGAAACCCGCTGCTTGTTGCTTTCTCTCTACATTTAGGCACAAGAACTATGTATGTAAGCTGCGGAAGGGGCGGAGAACAGCGCTGCGAAGGCCATTAAGGGGTTATATTTATTTTATTTTTTAAGAAAATTAATTATTTAATATTAAAAGTTTAAGTAAATATAATATCAATGAATACTTGGTATAATGTAATGTCTGATCTTTTGTTCAGTTGATCCGGCCACCGTGGGACCAGTTGATTCCTGGGACACTCCGGCGTAAGTCAGGTGGCACATAGTATTCACAGTGAATTGCCCTGTCTCCACATTGGTGCTTTACACCATATACCTCAATAAAATGTAAGTCTCTCAGTTATGAAAATATGAACATAAATATGAAAATATGAATAATAAATGACAAGCAAGGATTAATTTCTCCACTGCAGGACATGCTAGACTAACAGTCTTAGTGTCATTTTGTTAGTATTGAGCCCAGATAAGAATGGGACAGACATTCCTCAATCCAACACAGATGACCAAATTATAGTTAGTGATGGTAATAGGAATTCTTACCACAACTTCAGTGTTTTTAAGTATATTGGGTTGGAGATTACCCCTACTTATTTCAATCTTTTTTGTAGGGGTTTAAAATTTGTTCATACTTCTACTGAGGACATTTCCCGGACTTTGATTGATTTAAAGTTGTTTTTATGTAAAAAAAAACCTTGAACTAATGTTTGGCTGTCAAAAAGAAGGAAATAATCAAGTTAACACGCAGAATAAAAAGAAAAGCATATACAATCCACCCCGCCACCCACAATTGAAAAATTTTGAATTACAGGTGGAGAAGGAACTTAGGGCTAGTTGTAGGAATTGTAGACACCAATTTAATCTCACGAAGGAAGAATATATACTTCTCACCTCCCTTAGAGACAACCAATATATTAGGGTTATAAAGCCCGATAAGGGTGGGGGAGTGGTTATTATGGACAGCATCTTATATTCTGCCAAGATGTTAGACATGCTCAATGACATTAATATATATTCAAGAGTTTTGAGAAATGAGATTAACGTGGCCCATGGAAGACTAGACTTTATGTTGAAAGAACTACTGGACGAAGGGGACATAAACCTCAACACATACAATTTCCTATACAGAGACAAGCCTAAAATACCACCGATTTTCGGAATCCCAAAGGTTCATAAAAACTGTGACGACCCACCACTTAGACCCATAGTGGCTGCTATGGGATCCAAAACCTATCCCCTGGCAAAATTCCTAGATAACCAATTAAATAAATTATCGACAGAGAGAGCAGGTATATTAAAAGACTCATGGGATTTCCTAAGGAGCATTAACCATAGGCTGTATGTGGAAGAATTGTTATTTGTTACGTTGGATATACAGGACTTGTTCAACGTAATACCCCACACCATTGGCCTAGAATGGTACGAGGAAGCACTAAGGTTCAAGGGGGATATAGTCAATGATCAAGTATGCCTACTTATAGAATTAATGGACCTTGAGCTAAGGAACAACTTCCTCTTCTTCGAGGGGGAATTTTTCAAACAGACCAGCGGGGTGGCTATGGGAGCAAGCTGTGCTCCCATGTATGCTAATCTGGTACTTTCCACTTGGGAAGAGAAATACATTTTCCATTCTGACTATTCGAAGTACTGGAATTATTATTGTAGGTACCTGGATGGAATTGTTATTTTTTGGGTAGGACCAGAAGAAGTGTTATATAACTTTATAAAAGTATATTAATGGCACTACTGAACTTTTGAAGTTCACACACCACATTTCTAGAGACAAGTTGGAATACTTGGATGTGACTTTGGAAAAAAACACTGATTCTAGGTATTTTAAATCCACTGTATTTAGAAAAAGTACTTTCTCCAATTCATATTTGTTCTTTACGAGTGCCCACCCCTTCTCTCAAAAGAAGAGCATTGTGAGGGGGCAGTTCATAAGGAGTTGTAGAAAGACATCAGATGATGAGGATTATGAAAAAGAAAGTCAAAATTTGAAAAAAATGTTCTTGGAAAGGGAATATCCCCTGGAACTCATTGAGGAAATTATGGTCGAGGTTAGGCAGGAAAGAGGGAAGAAATTTATCCCTATTTTAGGAGAAATGACTGGTAACAGTGTGAATGAAGTGAATAAGCATCAACAGAACAATATTAATTGGAGTAGTAACTTTGTACTGAATTAGAGTGGGGACACTGGGAAAATCAAAAACATAGTTACAGCAATTGGAACAGGTTTAGTAGGTACTCAGATTTGGAGAAGATTTTTTTTAGATCCCCTTAAATTTACTTATAGGAAGGGGAGGAATATTAAAGAAATATTAGAGACCAAAAGGACAAAACCAAGTAGGAGGAAAAAAGGAACATACAGATGTAGGAGATGTTCACAGTGCCCACAAATCCTACAAGGAGAAACAGTTGCCTTAACTAAAAGAGGGATAGAACTTAAAACCAATGGGTTTGCTAATTGTGACACTATGGGGGTGGTTTACATTGCTATTTGTAACACCTGCGGGGCATTTTATATAGGGAAGACCACCAGGAAATTAAAAAGGCTCATTTACGAACATCTGAACGACATTAAGAAAAAGGACGAGACCAATGCCCTATTTAGGCACTACACCACCCGTCCATCAGCGAAATATGTTTTTTATGTTATAGAAAAAATAGAATTGGACCCATGGGGATGGCCTTGGGAGATCACTATAGAGTTTCGAGAATTGTTTTGGCAATTGAAATTGGAAGCTAACAACGATCCAGGTTTGAATGACCATCTCTCTTTGGCACCAGTATTGAAATTGAGAGCAGCCAAACTATAAGCCTTGGTAGCCAACATAGGGGTGAATAGTATGTGTTATAGCATATCAATAGCCTACATTTGTCTCCTACTATTTATTATGTACTATTTATTATACCTTATTATTTAGTACATCTTACTACATGTGTTTGTCACTGAAGCCGTGGTGGTGCAGCGGTAGCGTTGTCGCCTCACAGCAAGAGGTTCCCCCATTTGATTCTCGGCTGGAGCGCCTTCTGTGTGGAATCTGCATGTCCTCCCCATGGTCGAGTGGCGTTCAAAAGACATGTGTGAATGGGCGTGCCTTCGTTAAAGGTTGGGCATCGGGCTGGCACCTCGGCACCATAAAAATTGACTGCCAATCATTAGCGGACTAGAGTTCTGCTGTGGTGACCCCTAACTGGGAAAAGCCGAAAGAAAAACAACAGCTACTACATGTGTTTGTCAGTATTTTTTAACTAAACACTTGTGCAACAAAAATTACAAACATATTACAAGTGGTTCTATTTTTATTTATTTTTTCATGTACCATGTTTCAGTACAAGTACAAGAACAGGACTTTTGAGATTGATTTTAGAGTAATTTTAACACAAAATGAAATATATTTATTCAGGTTTGAGTTATCTCAATTATTGAATTGATTTAATTATTAAAATAAAGTGTTTATTGGATGACTTTAGTAGGGGGAGGTGTATTTAAAGAGGATTGCTCACTTTCTTTTATCCATCTGATGAAGTCTTTGGGTTTAAGACAAAAACTCTGTATTTATTCTGTTGCGTTAAGTTGAATAACGAGAGCACCCCTCAGGCTTTATTGTGTGGCTGTTTCATTGGTATCGGACTTAAGTGTGCATTTGTGTTTTTTCATTTTGTTAGTAGCTCTTTTCCCTTTCTAATAATAATCTATTATTAGCTGGTAAGTCACTAGTTAAAGAAGAAAGAGCCAAAAAAGTTCTGGATGCCATAGAGAGGTATGGGTGTGAATTGGAAGCATAAAAAAGGCATTATAAGATTGAGTCAGTTAAATTCATTAACATTGTTACATTAACTCTTTTACTAGGTACAAAAGGAAAACCTAATCTAAATAAATTTAACTGCTCATTAGAAAAACAATTCATCAATACATTCATTGTAATTATTTGTAAAGAAAACTCACTAATACCCGTTAAATCCTGGACTGTCCACATTGAAAAGATTTCACTCTTCCAAACTCTCTTTCTGCTCGATTAATGTGACTGGAGATTGTGCATGTTTTGGCTGAACTTCAGATTTTGTCGATTGTCATCTCTGACACAAGAGGTCTGCCTTGAGGAAATTCTCTCAGACATTCTCAAAGTTGGTGTTCTTTGCAATTGTTCTAAAAAATTAAAATTGTCAACACTAGATGAAACAGCCGAGGAAACATAAGACACTGAAACTGAATACTTGTTGATATTATAACCATTTCTGTTAGTTGGATAATGATGTGATAGGAGGGGAAAAGCATATCCATTCTTATAGGCTGCAAAATCACTATAGATTTTCTGTTTCTTCTTATCAATTGTAGTTTTAACGGAGTGGTCTGTTGTAATAAAAATAATTTTCATAGTCAGCTATATTAAGTACAGAAGAAGAAAAATCTTAAAATCCAAATTGTTTGACTCTCCATGCAAGGAAGATGAGTTTGTCATTGCAGCTGATCAACATTTTCAATAATTGTAAGCCTATATTATTAAAAAAATCCATCGGTTCATGAAAAAATGGATCATTTTCACAGACCCCATTGGGGAATTTATAAAATCTTAACCCTTTGGAGACAATCTTAATATTAATACAATGTTCTAGATACAGGTTATCATCTGCTAGAGACTATTTGTTTAACCTTTTTCAAAAGTTTTAGTTAACTCTTTAAATGTGGAATAACCATTGTTGTTCTGTTCAACTGCACCATATGGCAAAGTTGCCTCAAAAGGGTTAGATGGATTAATCAAAAAGGTACTTAACTGAAATCAGTTAGTGTCAACCTGATAACCATCTGTCCCTCAACCTGAAACTGGACTGTTATGGCTGCATTCAGCTTCGTTCTGCTTGACAATGATGTCATCTTTGTTATTGTTATTTATATCCACATATAAATCCTGAGACTGGCAAGTATGCTGAAGTTGTTGTGGTAACGTCACAATAGATGTCTGAATACTTTGAAGAGCAGTAGAAATGTTCCAAACAAAAGCTTAAAAGACACGGGAATAGACTCAACAGTTCAAACCATATCATTGACAACATGACCTTCATTAACTTCAGTGTGAGCCATGCAGGAAACACAAAAATCAAAACAGAACATCAAATAGATAAGCCAACTCAGTGTAAGGAACACAAACTAAAACAGAAAAAAACACCACTCAGTGACATGGCACAATAATTTTAATTTAATGCTTTTGTCTAGTTTATAACCAGACATTTCTCCAGAATAAATAGCTCTACCATATACTCCAGGAAATAACAAAATGACCATCACATGACTCCTACATCACTGCTGACACCAGCAAGACATGTTTTAAAGAAAGATCACATATAATTATCATACAATATAAAATAAAATATTATAATGACAATAGTGTATATTAACTTCAGTACATAAAAACTAGCATATAAAGTATTATGTACTTAATTGTTTATCTGTTAGGAAACATTTTAAATTGACAGAATCATTTATACCATGAAAGGCATTAGCTTGAAAATTAGTCATTTAGCTTCCCTGATCTATAATTTGTTCTTAAAATTACCTCTTCGATAATCTCATAACTCATGATCAACTACAATAAATGTTAATGTAAGTTTACTACCATCCCATACAGAAGTATATCTAGCCAAAGCATTTCTATAATACTTGTGCTTAATGGCATAAACATGTTCTGTAATTATAGACAATAACGTCCACATTGTCATTCTCAAACAGTCATCACTACATTAAAATTATAAATCTTACAGATCTAATCAGAAAAAGATATATGCTGTTTGCACTTGTAACATGCCATGGCTAAATACCGTAATCTGAGATAGCTGACTTATGAAATAAAATTCAGTGATGATTCGCAGTGAAATCCTGAAGGTACAGTAGTAGTCATGGATATATTTTTTAGGTAAATAACAGTAATTACTTCTGGAAGTTTTGTAATTTAAATCTTGAAAGGGAACTGAAACATGGCCCCAAGTCCAGGGGCTTATAGGCCTTCACTGTCACCACCCAACATTTTGCATTATACTTCATTTCCACTGGGGTGTTGTACAAAACTTCAGCTTATTAATAAAAAATGTATGATTGAGAACACATTTTGCAAAACTGTCATTACATCAAATGTAAAAAAGAATACGTTTCTCCTGAACAGAGAAGTTTATTGTCACTAAAATTATGACCCCTGCTATGGAATATATTTCAAGAAGCTAAAGCTGTGCATATATTTTACACCTGAAATCAACAGCTAAGAACATTCTGTAGCTTTTGATCACATCATATTATTCTGAGAAATTTCCTGTAATATATCTGATGGGTACAAACATATTGCCCTACGTTTGTTGCTATCAGTGGTATCATACAGTCCCCTGATTTCTTAGAAGCTTTTTCCATTTGATTCCCAACCAACATACATTCTGCATTGTTTAAGCTGAAAAACTCAATATGTTTTTAAGTCATATCATTGGTACGTTTTTTTGAAATCGGAAAAAAGATAAAATGCCAGGCATAGATCACCTCTCAACAATCTGTAGGAAACAGAGTATAGATAGGGGATTTTGAGGAAATCTGCAGAGGACATGCTGTCTACACCCTGTAGTCTTTTTGTAATCAAATATGGATGTTGCCTGGTCAGGTACGTACTGAAGAGGGTGTTATGCTCAACAATGGGCCTGATGATGGCTGAATACAGTAGAATAATGTTTTCCTTGGACCCATATGCTATGCCATTGCTTATAAGTTGAGTAACATAGAATGATTTCCTTACCGCCTTAGACACATGTTGGTCAACAGCCAGGATTTTATCAACGTATGTGCTCTAATCTCTGACTACTGCGTCTACTCTTAGGGGTGTGTTATTGATGAGGTAATTTTCCTAGCATGTCTGACTACCCAAAGGGTACTATTATGCATTTCTTGGCACTGTGTTTTAAGCTATGGCTTCAGAACCAGTCATTTGTCTGTGTTAGCCTTTCTTGTAGGATTTTAGCATCTTGGGGGGATTCTATGACTGTTCTAGTTTGCAATCATCTGTAAACTTGGTCAGCCTGACCTTGACTTCCAAGATGTAGACGCAAAAAGGAGTACACCAAGCATAGAACCTCGAGGGACTCTGCTAGTGATCAGCTTCTCTGAAGAGATGGTCCCCCCATCCTAACTTCCTGTGTCCAATCACAGAGCCAGATGGCTATCCAGAGTGTAACAAAGGGGTTTATGTCTATATACATGAGTTTGTTTACAATGCCAGAGTAGGTTTATCATATCAAATGCTTTAGCTAGGTCAGGGAAGGGAGTATGCACTGTTTTGCCCACATTCATTGCCTTGGTGATCATCTCAAAGAAATTCATCAGGTTAAGTAGGCATGAGCATTAACAAATGAAAGGTGGACATGTATCAGTCTTCATTAAAACCAAATATACCTTGAGACTGGTCAAACAGCATGACTCTCTCGAACTACTCCACATCCAGTTAACTATTAGGAAAGCACCATACCACATCATTGCTAGCTATAGATCCCCACTATGAACCAGGATAAGCACACTGCCTACCTCAGTTTACTGAAATCCCTTGCCATACAGCCCAACACCTTAGTCATGGGAGATTTCAACTATCCTTCCATAGACTGGGAGACATACACAAGCAAAAACATGTTTGCTCAGAGGTTCCTGGACTTTGCTAACACAAGTGCTCTGGAACAGATAGTCTGCACCCCTTAAGAGCTCTAATGTTCTGTATATAGTACTCACCAGCATGGGGGCACTGTACTTCCCCATGCCTGATGCCCTCCCTCGTTAGGTCAAACCACAAATCAGTCTTGTTTGAAGTAACTATTGGAAATGAAACCCTCACAGGAGCAAAAATTATAAAAAAAACTTCACAAAAGCTAACTACAGCATACTAAGCGATGGTATAAAAACTTCATACCATCCACAATCGCAGACACCAATGATAACTATGTAGAAGTATATGCAAATGCCCTGTACAAACACTTAAGCAACTGCATAAACTCTGCTGCATCTGACTGGATCAAAACCAGGTCTTCCCATAAAAACAAGCCACAGTGGTGGACTTCAAGTATAAACAGATTATATAACAAGAGGAAGAAACTGTAGTCCAAAAGCAAGAGAGATACCACTCTGCAGAGGAAGAGTTCCTTACTAAGCCTAAAACAAAAAATCACAAATCTTGTAAAGAAATCTTGTAAAGTCTTCTAAAGCAGATTATGACAACTGGCATCCCACCTAAGTACCATGTTCAATCATAGCCTCACCTCAGGCTATGTGCCTTCTGAATGGCACACAGCAACGGTTATCTCACTCCACAAAGGGGGTGCCACCATGGACCCTGGAAACTACCAACCCATTAGCCTGACAAGCCTGGTCTGCAAGGCTATGGAACATATCATCTTGGAGCTTATAAACAAAGACATCGGTAACCTCCAAACCCTGGACCCCACTTAGTTTGGGTTTGTAAAAGTTAGATCATGTCTACTAAACCTGATTGATTTCTTTGAAGCAGTCACTAGAGCCATAGACGAGAGCAAGGTAGTGCACCCAGCCTATCTTGACCTCGCCAAGGCTTTCAATACCATCCCCCACTCTGGAATTATAGATAAACTCACTAAATTGGGAATAAATTCCTATGTCACAAGATGGGTGGCCAACTGGCTCACTGACAGAACCCAAACAATAAAAGTAGCCGACTCCAAGTCCTACTTCAGACCAGTGATGAGTGGAGTACCACAGGGTTCGGTCCTGGGTCCTCTCCTGTTCGACATCTACTTCTCTGAAGTGCAGGCCAACACAGAAGGTCTTTGGCTAACAAAGTTTGCAGATGACTGCAAACTGGGAGCCATAATAGAATCTCCTAATGATGCAGACATTCTACAAAAGGGCCTCACAGAGACAGATGCGTGGTATCAAAGTCATGACCTCAAGCTCAATGCCAAGAAGTGCATTGTCATCCCCTTTGGGAAAAACTCGGTACCCATGAAATACCACATAGGCGGTAGCTCACTAAACACTGAAAGTATGATAAAAGACCTCAGGACACAGGTGGACAGTAGTCTCTCCTTTGATAACCACATTGCTACAGTAGTCAGGAAATCCTTCTACGTGGCACACCTCATCACAAAAGGGTTTTCCTCTAGAAAAAAGGAGGTCATTGTTCCTCTCTACTCATCCCTCATCAGACCCCATTATAGAGTACAATGCCCCGTTTGGCTTGTATCTCACAAGACACCTACAACAATTGGAAAGGCCACAGAAATACCTCACTAAGAGGATTACCGGCCTCAAACAGATGCCATACTCAGACAGTCTCAAAAAACTCCAGCTCTGCTCCATCGCATATCGCCTACTCATAAGTGTTCTCTGCCTAACATACAAAGCTATGTCAAACCCAGAGCTGTTGGACATGCTACACTTAAAGGAATCCCAATATCTCTGAACCACATGCTCCAGGGACCTAAACCTTGTCACCACAATAAACAGAACATGCTGGAGGGATAGATTCCTGTCCCAGAGACTTTCCATACTCTGGAACAAACTACCCATTCATGTCAAGCAAAGATCCTCATTAGCCCTCTTTAAGAAAAACCTTGACGACTGGATGGGAAATAGAAAATTCACACTGGGGATCACTTCTGCGGCACTGCTTGACAGGGGCACAGGAAAATAATTTTCTTGGGTGGCGAAAGCCAGGGAACCTTTTTGGTTAGGCTTATATAGGCTCCAGGGCTGATAGCCTAGTATCTACCTATGAACCTATGAAACTAAAAATCACATCCCTAGCCAAGGATAATCATAAGGCATTCTTTAACTATATCTGATGTCTAAAAGGGAATGCACAGCTATGTGCCAAACTGGTTGTAGATGGGATAACTCATACTACACCAGAAGATATCGCCAACCTGCTAGCTGACAGATTCTGCACAAATTTCACTCCCCTATCCCCACCTACTATATTTCAAAGCATACCTGACATCAGCCCTCTACCTAATATCTCTAGAGAAGCGGTCATCTCTGTGCTGGCTAAGGCCAAAGACATGGCCTCAATGGGACAAGATAGTATCCCAGGTTGTTTACTAAACAATCTAAAACAAGACCTAGTAGACCCACTTGGTGTTCTTTTTAATCATAGCTTGAGAACTGGCTATGTTCCTGCAGAATGGAGAACAGCAGCAATAATCCTCCTGGACTAAGGGGGACCATCAACTGACCCTGGGAACCACAGACCCATAAATCTAACCAGCCCCATCTGCAAGGCCATGGAAAGAATTGTCATGGACCTTATCTACAAGGCCATAGGCGACCTCCAAACATGGGACACAACCCAGTTTGGCTTCATTAAGGGTAGATCATGCTTATTAAACCTGGTAGATTTCTTTGAGAATGTCACCAAAGCCATGGACGAAGGTAAGACAGCCCACACAGTCTATCTCGACCTTGCCAAGGCTTTTGACACAATTCCCCACTCTGGCATCGAGAAACTCTCCCAGATAGGGATTAACCTTTACATTACTAGATGGGTAGTCAGTTGGCTCACCAACAGAATGCACTCTGTCAAAATTGGTGACTCCACCTCCACCAGTAGATCCATCACAAGTGGAGTACCACAGGGGTCTGTGCTAGGCCCCTTACTGTTTGGCATCTATTTCTCAAAAGTCCAGGCCAAAGTCGATGGGCTTTGGCTCATCAAGTTCACTGTTGTTTGCAAACTGGGATCAATCATTGAATCCCCCAGTGATGTCAACATATTACAAGAAGAGCTAACACAAATAAAATGATTGGTGCCAAAGCCATGATCTAAAACTAAATGCAAAAAATGCATTATTTTTCCTTTTGGCAAAACGGAATTAGTTCAAATTACAGTATTGACAGCACCTCCCTGAGCTCCAACCCAGTTGTGTGAGACTTGGGAACACAAGTTGATAGCAATCTAAACTTTGACCACCATGTTTCCACACTGGTAAGGAAAGCCTTCTGTGCAGTGCACCTCATAAGCAAGGACATAGCATCCAGATCAATGGATGTTATAACTCCACTGTACTCAACCCACATCATACCACTAATAGAGTATAATGTATCCTTTTGCATGTACCTCACCAGGCAGCTGCAACAGCTGGACATACCTCAGAGGTTTCCCACTAAGAAAATACATGGACTCCAAACCATGGCCTATGTGGCCGAAAGCCTTGTCACTTTACTCTGTATCTTATAGGTTGCTAACAGGTGATTTCTGCCTGGTCTATAGGGCAATCTCCAACTCTGCCCTAGTGGAAATGCTGCACATCTGAAAGTCAAATGGCTCAAGAGTCACTCACTCTGGGGATCTCAACCTAGCTTGTGACATTAACAGATGATGCTGGAGAGACAGATATGTCTCCCAGAGACTGCTGCTTCTCTGGAATAGACTTTCTATTCACGTAAAACAGAGCTCCTCACTGACCCTATTCAAATGCAACCTAGATAACTGGATGGGAGACTGCAAATTCATCCCTCAGGTGGCACCCATGTCCCTCATAGACAGGGGTAGCCAGTGATGATCACAGACCCACTCTGTTCATAAATTCATTCTGTCAACTATCCTAAAAAGAACAAATGGAGGATACTTGGGATTAACATGGCTAGGCTTGTAAAGGCTCTGGGGCCACTAGTCTACTGACCTCCTTTGAACCTATGAACCTATGATCTGCCCTTGATGAAACCAAACTGGATCCAGTGTTTTTCATATCTTAATTAATCATTTCCATGATAATTATTTCCAGCGCTTTGCATATGAGACTAGTCAAACTTATTGGTCTGTATTTTCTGGGGCCCTTTGATGGCCCGCCATTGTGCAGAGGGATGACCATTGCAGTTCTCTATTCATGTGGCATTAACCTGTCTGGAGGCTATGGCTAAAGAGTGACTCCAGTGAACCTAATAAGTCATTTTCAGGCTATTTAGGAGGCATCTTGATATATTTTCGGGGGTTGGTTTAACTTCCTAAAAGACACAGAAGCAGATAATTCATCTAGAATGTAGGACTACTTTGTTTCCTGCAATTTTCCTGAATGGTGCAAAATGGAGTATTTCACAAACCTGAAATTTAAGGAAAGTACAAACATATAAAAAATAGTAGGACAGTAAATAAATGGATGTCAAAGGACGGGTGGACACAAGAGTCAGAATGTAACAACAATACAGTTCAGGAGGAAATACAACATTGCAAAACATTCAGAGCACACAGTTAATAACCACCCCATTCAATATTAAAAATAAAATTGGTCTAAATACTTTATGACATTGAGATCTGCACATCTGGATTTGCAAGTGACCATGGTAAAGAAGGGAATAGGCAGAATGGAACAGAGATAGATGTACAGGTGATAAATAGGAACAGATGCTATTAAAGTAAATTGACATCTTAGTGGGAATATCTGCAATCAGTAAGCAACAAATCTGAGTCTCAGTCTATCCTGGTGTTCATAACAAAACAGTTCTGCCCTCACAGTACCAGCCTCAGAACAGTAGAGAAACCAGTCGGTGCCTGCATTCACACAATGATGTTGGAGGGAAGCCTGAACTATAACTGCAGCGATCTCCAAGGAAAAGTAATTACAGCTGAAATTGTATGAAATGCTAATCATTTTCCTAAGTAGCTTTGATTCTGAGGCATTACAGCTAGTAATGCAGAAAAGGAGGGGAGATGTGAGGGAGAGTACATGGTGTCTGCCTTTAGCAAATAAGCAAGGTATCAGGCCACCCCTTGGGAACTCAAAATATGCTTCATTACAGATTTGCTACCCCCAGTACAAAAACTGACTCAAGCAATATATGGGATAAACAAAGCAAATGGGAAAAGGCTATCCTGTAGACTCAGCCTGCTCCGACCTGCACTAACACAATGGTTGGGGGTTGACATAATTGTTAAGGAATTCACCTCACAGACAGAAGGTACAGGGTTTGATTCTCACATTTGGAAGGGGCATCGGCTAGGTTTAAAATAGCCCACAAGGGCAGCTAGCCTAGTACTTACCTAAGGATGGGTGGGTTTAGCATGACATTTGTTATTTGCCTTATAAACACAAGTTGCATGGTTTGTTTCTGACCTCAGGTTATTAACATGGCTTAAAATGGCTCTTCAGGGCAGTTTGCCTAGTATTCAGTTATGAATCTATGAACCCATGAAAATAAAATCAAGGCAAAATGTGGCATGTTGCAACTAACTAAAAGCAGCAGAAGTGGATGATTCTTGGAAAGTACAGAACTGACGTTCTGGTTACTATTTTCCTGAATGCGTAGAGTATTTTGCAACCCTAAAAGCCACAGAAGTGTTTAACTCATCTAGAGTTATGGACTGCTATGTAGGCTGATATTTTCCTGAATGAAGGAAAGTGGAGTATTTCACAACCCTTATAACATTGGGTGTCTGCAGAGACTGACATTACGGTGATATGCGTAAAGAAGGGAATGGGCAGAATTAATAATAAAAGTTGGTAACTTAAAATGGATGCCATCATTCCAAAACCCCTCAGTATATGTATCTGTAATATAACGTGTAGCATCATGTAATGGATGTCATAATTTCCAAATACTTCAGTATATTAATATGCAGTATATGTTGAGGATTGGCATAATTCTTAAGATGTTTACTTCACAGACAGGAGGTACAGGGCTTGATTCTTACCAAGGGATATTGGCTAGGTTTCAAATGGCCCACAAGGGCAGTTAGTCTACTACTTACAAATTAACCTTTAATGAGTGGAATCATATAATGGATGCCATCACTCCCAAATCCCTCAGTACGTGTATCCGGAATATAATTAAGCAAAAATCCATGACTGTGTTTTCGGTATGACAGGATTTACCCATGTTTAGGGTGGTGTGATGATGTGGGCAAAGCCAGACTAACTAAATAAAGTCAGTCATGAATAACTCCTGATATGCCCACAAAAAGGAGTATATTGCTATTCTACAATGACATTATTTATGAAAGAAATTGCTTACCTTTCTTAAATAATGTCTTTCCATAACTGCAATTCAATCTTCTTCCCCATTGTCTTCTGTAGGCTGATGTACTCCAAATTTGTACGGGTCTCGCATTTCCACACTTGCACAGTACATTAGTACAGTGCAGAAGAAGTAATGGAGAAAAGAGAAACTATATTGCTGTTTTTTTCTGTTAAAAAAAATTGAGATTTTATGAGGGACAGCCCAGAAATACAAGTAAAATCAGGTATGTTTCTCTTTCTTTAGTTTTATAGAAAGTACCTGATTTTTCTTGTATTTTTCTCTGCCCCCTCCCCCAACAAATGCCAATAGAAAGTCTGGCCCCTTAATGGAGCTTCATCAGCCAGACTTTCTTCTGTTGGTATATGCTTGATTTACAACAGGCACTCTGGTTGGGCTGTTTAATCAGTGTGCTCATTTTTGAATAGCAATGAGCGTGGGTGGCATCATATAATGAATGACATCATTCCCAAATTCCTCAGTATACATACCTATAATATAATGGGTGGCATCATATAATGAATGACGTCATTCCCAAATTCTGCGTTATATGTATCTATAATAAAATGGGTGGCATCATTAGTAGATCATGGATCTAAATTAGATGCAACATCACTTTCACTAAGTTTTGACAAATATGGTAGAACCATTCATCAGTTTATTTACCTGATTATGACCCACTAGATTATGATGCCATTTAGCTTTGATCCTGTTACTCTTTCTGATGGTTGACTTCTGATGTATGACCATCTCAGCAGACAAAAACGAGTCTTTCACTACGTAGACCTCCTCAAAAACTGCACTGACTAGTAAAGAAGAAAATGTTATTATTCATAGGTAGTAATGTTTGAAGAAACACCCCTCCATATAATGATGCCATTGTATGCATCAGAGCAACAACAACTTTGTCGCATCATCTCTTGCACTAATGGCATTTTCTCACGTCTGTTGTCATGTGTAGCCAAACTTTGAATGCCTGTTATACAACTAAAACAGCTGAATCACCAATATTTGAATACACTGAACTTTGAATCACAAAGATTTGGAAAAAAAAACAAAATTCATATTTTTTGAACAGTGGGCAAGCCCCCCCCCCGATATATATATCTGATATATATGTCAACTCTGAGATTGCAATACAGTAGGGAAGAGTATATTCCCAGATCCCCACAGTACTGCAATCACAGCAGAAAAGACAATATGTTCCATCAGTGATTTTTGATCAGCTGGGCCAGCTTTTTTGTAGTTCGACAAGTCAGCTTCTCAATGGGTTGAATTGAAGATACATATATATATATATATATATATATATATATATATATATATATATATATATATATATATATATATCTATGGGTCTACTTCATTTGATCGAAAGACCATTTGACCTAAACCCATTTGATCGAAATTTTATTTGATCGAAAACTAGTATTCAAGGCAAATAACAGGGATTTGTCCCCTCCCGAATGTCGTGCGACCTTGGAGTTGGTATATACAGTTAGGGGGTGTGGGGGGGGGGCAAAGCCCCCCACCTATTTTCGTTTAAAATCTGCACTTTTTGTTTTATTTTCTTATTTTATAGGAAACTAGGTGGGGGCTTCACCCTCCACCCCCCAATGTGGGGGGGCTGCACCCCCACACCCCCTATCTATATATATATACCAACTCCAGGATCGCACAACATTGGGGAGGGAGACAAATCCCAGTTTTATGTCTTGAATACTGATTTTCGATCAAATGAAATTTCGATCAAATGGGTTTAGGTCAAATGGTCTTTCGATCAAATGACGTAGACCTACATATATATATATATATATATATATATATATATATATATATATATATATATATATGTATATATTGTTTTTATATATATATATATATATATATATATATATATATATATATATATACATATATATATGTGTGTGTGTGTGTGTGTGTGTGTGTGTGTGTGTGTATGTATCTACTTTGATCCATCAAAACCACTTAATTGAAATTTATTTACCCGGTCCCAGTTCAGCGAAACTTCACTTTAACAAAAGCATGGACTGCCGACATCCTTTCCCTGAGAAAGGAGCCACTTGGCCACCATGGTGAACTTTGCCCTTTCTACAATGAAGTGTGTTCTTGGAGTTGGAATATTTAAGTAGGTGTGTGTGTGTTTGTGGGGGGTGGTGAAGCCCCCTACTTTTGTGGGTTTAGTTTTGGATCGTGTGGGTTTTTTTCTTGTGGTAGCCAAGTGGTTGCTTTCTCAGGGAAAGGATATCGGCAGTCTGTGCTTTCATTAAAGTGAAATTTCTCTGAACTGGGAATGGGTAAGTAAGTTTCGATTAAGTGGGTTTTCGATGGATCAAAGTAGATTCATATGTATATATATATATATATATATATATATATATATATATATATATATATATATATATATATACACACACACATGTATATACACACACGTTACTGTTGTCTTTAGTGTAGAGCTTTAGAGACCAGTTTACAATATTATTGTCTTTTTCTGTACTTTATTTCCATCAAAAAAGCACATTAAGATTGCAACTAGGAATTCTATTATAGGTAATCTAATTTTTCATCTAATGTAATAACACAAAAATAATATCATTTGTGTTGCGATTTTAAAAACATAACTGTGGAAGGTTTGCATTGATAAAATTAAACTATTTTCAAGTAATGAACAGCCAGAGCCATACTTATAACAGTACTGTCGAACTTTGAACTAATTTCTTATTATCTTTGTGAGGTGCTTTCATCTCTTATTTAAGAGCATACTTCTCATTTGTAGCCTTCTGGCTTTATTGTATTTCCAGATATTTATATATGGCAAGCAATAATGTCCACTTAATTATATGTGCTGTTGAGAGGTCAAGAATGTAGTCTGCATGGACACAGGTCATGGGTAGAACAGAGATGACAATGTACATTTATGGCAGACCCCATAATAATAAGCAAAAAATGTCTCTCTATCAGCTCACACACCAGTCTGATCCTAGCTTGCACTGAATAAAAGGCCAGATTTCCTCTCTGAGACTTGAACCTACATTTTTCAGTTCCAAAGTAAAGCGTACCTCATGCTGAGCCACAGTGGCACATACAGTGTGAGAAAACAGAAACAAAGCTAGTATGTTCATTAACACAAATAGTGTAGTAGTAAGGAATGCCAAGTTAAACTGTTGCTCATTTTTTCATCGTCTGCCTATGTAGGAAATTCCAAGCCTTCTTTCCTGAGCAAGCTTAGAGCAACCACAGTGGATTAAGTTGTTGACAAGAATAAGTTAAACAGACTGTGGAGAGAACTGGGCAATAAAATAATTTAAATCTAAGCACTTACAGTGGAGAATTTATTTAAGATTACACAAACTGCAGCAAAAACAATTACATTTTTTAGTTATTTCAATTAATAGCATCAAGGTTTACTACTTTTGGCAAAAGATGTTACAAACATGACGGGTCTATATTAGAACACCGAACTTTCAAAATTTCGAGTGTTCTAATATCGAATCCTATTAATCGAAAATTTAAAACACTGAACATACAGAACAGCAAATTTTTTCTTAGGGAAAAAATTCGCTGTTCCAAAACACATACACACAACACAAACACACCAAACAAACAGCAATCCACACACATACACCTAAACTCTTACACCTAACCCTACACTAAACTATACATACACCACTAACTATCCACTTACCTTAACCCAAACCCTAACCCTAAGGTCTGTCACTATCGCACAGTCACCTCAAACGCGCCCTAACCCTAACTAACCTACGCTGCCCTAACCCTCACGTCCACACAATCGCACACTTACCTGAACCCGACGTGTAACTTTCCACCACAGCGCTGAAAATACCGAAGAAACAGAAACAGGCAACCAAATTCTTTCCCTAGGAAAAAATTTGGTTTTCTGTTTCTTCGATATTTTCAGCTGAAAATTTTCAAAATGTTGAAAGTTCGGTTTTGTAATATAGACCCAACATGATTAGTACTGAGCCATGCAATTACTGTTCTTTTTATTTTCTAGCCTTTCTTTATTGCATTCACAAAACTGTCACCATACAGTTATGGGTTGGTTCTGTAGTGTGGTCGTCATTTGTAGAAAGGTAGGTCTCCATTTTTAACTTAATTTCCATTTCTTAGATTCATGTATTGATATGAAGAAATTGGAGCATTGGCAAGCTATCTTGACATAAACTATGCTTCTTTTTTAATTGTTATTTGATGTACTGGTGAACAAAAAGGGGCACATGACTATGTGTTATGCTGCTGCAAAAACAGTTATACCTTATCAGGAAAGGAAAAAAATGTCAGGTTCCTACAAAGAGCTTAGACTGATAAATAAATAAATAAATGTATGTATGTATGTATGTATGTATGTATGTATGTGTATGTGTGTGTGTGTGCGTGTGCGTGTGCGTGTGTGTGTGTGTGTGTGTGTGTGTGTATATATATATATATATATATTCTAGACTGTACTCATTCATCTGCACTAGGCATCCAGTAAGCTTTCAGTCTTTTCAAGTCATGTTTGCAATAATCGTTATTTTCTACCTAACACAAGAGGTGATAGACTGTAGGTTACCTCTAGTACCCTTTCTGCAGTTTTCTCAGTAGCACCTTTCATATAGTTCATTTTATTTTTGCTCATTTGTTTTCTTTGCACACCACCATGAGATATCTGACTTTGATTACAAAGATCAGATTATTTTCCCTATTGTTTGCTGTAAGATTATTTATAATTTTGACATCCTCTCCTCAGTGACTGCCCTTCTACGGAGTTTACATTTCATCTGTAGATAGAAAGACTCATCCTGCTATGGGGTCCTTCTCTCCTATTACTGCTGAGTGAATCACAAAATCTTGAACCCTGGACTGATCCTCATGGCATTCTAGATAAGCTCCTGCTGGAGTCTTCTAATGGCTTAGTTGATTTAACTATTATGTGCTGTGCTCCAACTAGAATAGAATAGAATAGAATAATTTTCAGGTTTCCAGGAGCTTCCCATTTCTATACCATCCCAGTGTATTATGCCACATTTAAAATCAAACAGAATCAGTAGATACCATGACCCTTATTCACACCCTCATCACATAGTCAGTGAATGACCTGATGATTAAAATATTATGCCTTTCATATATCATTACCCTTCATCATATCTTCATCACACAGTAAGAGAATACCCTGGTGGTTACAGTACAGTGTGCCATGTACATCATGACCCTTATTCACATTTCTGCTACTCAGCCTGCAATGTATCAACTTTCCCAGATTCCATTACCTATATCTACCTTTGATATGGAGTTGTCCTGCTGATCTTCTAACACCCAAACCATGATTTCTTTCTGCCTTCATACTCCCCTCATCTCTATCATCTGTCCTC